>NC_025993.2:23158571-23392586 GCF_000442705.2 Elaeis guineensis | reverse complement strand
CTAACTTGAATCATCTACTCTTGCAGTTAACCATGTCAGTCTCCAACCCATTAGCTTGTATTCTAGAGTCCAACCGACTAATTGGCCTTAACTACAAGGACTGGTTCAGAAACCTTAAGATTGTCTTAAGTTCAGAGAAGTTGAGCTATGTACTCAACTAGGACCCCCTGTTCTATCTGACCATCCAAGTGCTCGTCAGATGATAACACAGAAATGGATAGAGGATGACAATAAGGTCAAGTGTTATATGTTGGCTTCGATGTCAAATGAGTTGCAGAGCCAGCATGAGGATATACCTACTGCTAGGGCCATGATTACTCATCTACAAGAGTTGTATGGTGAGTAGAGCCACACTGTGCACTTTGAAGTCTCTAGAAGACTATTTAATACTAAAATATGTGAAGGACAGTCGGTCCACGATTATTGTTTGACAATGATCAAGGATATTGAACAGCTTAAGAAGCTGGGCATTCTGATTCATAGGGAACTACCAGTGGATTTGATCCTCCAGTCCCATACTAGTTCATTTGCTTCATTTGTTATGAACTACAATATGAACAAGTTGAACTATACATTACCTGAGTTGATGAATATGTGGAGAGCAATGAGGGGACCTTGAAGAGTTCAAGGATTAGCACTGTTCTCACTATAGAGCATAGATCTTCCTCCAAGAGAGAGTCTAGTTTGAAGGAAAAAAAGTCTGCGAAGAAGCTGAAAAAAGAAAGGAGAGCAAGTCGAAGAAGAAAGACACTCCAAAGAAGGCTGCTGCTAGCAAGGGAAAGTATTTTTATTGCCATGCAGATGGCCATTGGAAGAGGAACTGTTCACTGTACCTGAAGAGCCGAAAGAAACAAAAGGTGAATGCACCTTCAAAAGGCATGTCCAATTTGCTCGTTATTGAATCTAATCTTATAGTTTTCTCTACTTCTAATTGGGTACTAGACTCTGGTTCAAATGCTCACATATGTACTTCTATGCAGAGTCTAGTAGAAAGTAGACAGCTAAGGAAAGAAGAAATGGTCCTATGCATCGATAATGATGCAAAGGGTTGTTGCAGTCGCCGTTAGAAGATACCCTCTGTGATTACCATTAGGGTTTGGATTGAGTCTTAAAGATTGTTATTATGTTCTTGTTGCTATCAAAAATTTAATTTATGTATCTGTGCTAACACAGAATGGATTTGAATTTAATTTCAATAAAAGCTTTTATAATATTTATTTAAAAAATAAATTGATTATAAATTTTTTTTTAATTGACAGTTTGTACCATTTGCATGCTGATACATCTGTGAATATTAATGAGCAAATAGTGAAAGCTGTAGGACATAAAAGATCTAGAGATGACCAGAACTACAAGTATTTGTAGCACCTTAGACTTGGTCACATTGGAGAGGACAGGCTTAGCAAACTAAAAAAAGATGGGATCCTTAACTCACTGGTTCTAAATCATACTTAATTTGTGAATTCTGTCTTCAAAAAAAAATGACTAAGTTATCCTTTGTAGAACATAAGGAAAGGGCTATTGAACTATTTGCCCTGGTACACACTAATGTGTGTGGGCCATTTGATGTATAGGTCAGAGATAGTTATCAATACTTCATCACCTTTATCGATGATTATTCACAGTATGAATATATATTTCTTATGAGATACAAATCTGATACCTTTGAAAAGTTTAAGAAATTTAGATATTAAGTAGAAAAATAAATAAAAAAATCTTATGAGAATTTTTTATCAGATCGAGGAGGCGAATACTTTAGTAAAAAATTTTTGAGATATCTCAAGGACAAAAGCATAGTCTCATAGTGGACTCCTCCTAGTATACCTTAGCTCAATGAGATATCAAAAAGAAGAAATAGATCTTATTGGATATGGTCTGATTCATGATGAGCTTCACTGATCTACCTATGTTTCTTTAGGGACATGCCCTACTAAGCTCCATCTATATTTTAAATAAGATTCTCTATATATTCATTCCTACCACATCATATGAGATATGGTATGGCAAGAAGCCGAAGCTTGGTCACCTCAAGATTTGGAGATGTTCAGCCTATGTTAAAGGCTAATGGCAGACAAGTTAGAGGCGAGATATATGAAAGCTCACTTTATTAGGCATCCTAAAGAATCAATAGGATATTACTTTCACTTTTTAGATGATCACAATGTGATTGTGAGCCTGCATGCTTCGTTCTTGAAAAAATAGTTTATCCAGGATGGAGGTAGTGGGAGGCTAATTAAGCTCGAAGAGAAAGTCTCTAAAGAGCGGCTAGTTATAGATCAGGTTGAACCCATTGAACCGGTAGATGTAGTGGTTCCACCATCTCATAGATCTAGTAGGATCTTCTATCCTCCTGAAAGATACTTAGGTATGCTTATAGAAGATGTAGAGAAAATATTCCTCATGGGAGATAGGGATCAAGTGGTTGATCCTAAGACCTATGACGAGATGATGTCAGACATCAACTTCGAAAAATGGTTGAATGCTAAAAAGTCAGAAACTGACTCAATGCATTCGAACCAGATCTGGATTTTAATGGATCCACTTGAGGGTATTGTACCCATTGGGTGTAAATAGATCTACAAAAGGAAGATAGGTGTAGATGGTAAGATAGAGACTTATAAAGCTAAGCTTGTAGCGAAGGGTTATAATCAACGTGAAGGTATTGACTATCAGGATACCTTTTCATCTATAGCCATGCTGAAATCCATCCACACACTGCTTATGATTGCAGCTTATCATGATTATGAGATTGGTAGATGGATGTGAAAACTGTATTCCTTAATGGATATCTTAAGGAAGATTATATATATATATATAGCAGTCTTTGGGTTTCACTTTCAGTGATGGAGATCACAAAGTCTACAAGCTGTATAAATCTATTTATGGATTGAAGCAAGCTTCTCGAAGTTGGAACACTCATTTCAATGATGCGATCAAATCATTTGATTTTATCAAGAATGAGGAGTCTTGTATTTACAAGAAGGTCAGTGAGGATGCTATCACATTCTTGATATGGTATGTGGATGACATCCTCATTGGGAATGATATTCCTATACTGACCTCGATCAAAAGTTGGTTGTCCAAGAATTTTTTCATAAAAGACATAGGAGAAGCATCTTATATTTTAGGAATTAAAGTCTATAGAGATAGACTGAATAGAATGCTTGGCTTTTCACAGAAGATGTACAAAAAGAAAGTACTGAAGAGGTTCAGCATGGAGAACTCTAAGAGGGGACTACTATCCTTTCGATATGGCATTAGTCTCTTTAAGAAAATATGCCTAGCATACCTGAGGAGATTCTGTAGATGAGCAAGATCCCTTATAATTCGATAATAAGGAGCCTCATGTACGTCATGTTGTGTACACGACCTGATATAGCACTAGCTGTGAATGTCACGAGCAGTATTAGTCAAATCCAGATGAAGATTACTAGACTGCTGTGAAGAACATCCTTAAGTACTTGAGAAGGACTAAGGATTTGCTCTTAATCTTTGGAGGAAGTCCTAAGTTACGAGTTGAGGGTTACACTGATTCAGATTTTATGTCTGATCCTGATGATAGAAGATCTATATCATGGTGTGTGTTTCTATGCTATGGTGGTTTCGACTAGCTGGAAGAGTTTCAAGCAGTCCATCATTGCTGATTTTACCTCGGAAGCTGAGTATATCGTTGCCCTGGAAGCTACAAAAGAAGCCTTCTGATATAAAAAGTTCGTTGTGAAACTCGGAGTGATGCCATCAGATGCCATTCCTCTATACTGTGACAATAACGGTACCATAGCCCTAGCTAAAGAGCCTAGATCTCATCAAAAGTCCAAGCACATCGAGTAGCAGTTTCATATTATATGCGACTATCTTGATAAAATATACGTCGAGATATAAAAAGTAGACTTCATAGACAACATGACAAATCTGCTGACGAAGTAATTAAGTCAGTAAAAGATCGAAGCCTACCTTGAGAAGATGAGACTTAGATATATAGCTAATTGGCTTTAGGTCAAGTGGGAGATTGTTAGATGTATGATCTGGAAAGCCAATTGTTGGGTGATATATTATATTTTTTTAAGACATATTCTTATACTTTATTTATTTAAATTAATAAAATAGATATTTTTTTGATCTATTCATGTGTAATGTGTCTGTGAATCATCCGAAGAGTTAATGGACAATGACACATATTCTCAAGAGTTGAGAATTTGAGATATATGTCAATATAGATTAACTTCTAAATTACTCTCAATCGTTAGATCATCATAGAGATGGTGATCGATCCATAAAGATTGATGTACGGATCGCTTCTCTTTCGAATAGATGAGTCTTGAATCTACAGTGTGGGGACACTAGAGTGAGAGTGTAGATAGTTGTTAAAGAATAATGGTACTAAGTGTGATTAAGAATGAGAAGTCACTTGGATGTCTACTCACTCGTTAGTGACTATCTCAATGCTGTAGTTATTGTTGGGAATAGTGTCCCAAAGTCAATCGTCAGCCTGTTGATGGTTGTACTTATTTTTATATTTGTACATAAATTATGAATTAATAAAAATTATTTTATCTTTTTTCATCATAAAATATTTCATCTTCTAATGAACTCCTATATTGTGGTGAAGTCCTTAGGACTATTTAGACTCGACAAAGGAAGATTTATCGTTTAGTCCTTAAATCTGTTCGTGACCAAATGATACGTTGTTACCAAGGACGACAACATTTATCAAACATAGATTGTTGTGTGCAATATAGGTTGGTTGTCCTCTTAACCAATGAGTGTGGAGACACTGGTATGGCATACAGGTGAGATGTAAGGGTACATCTGCATTGAACGTGACCGACTCTGGAGCTATTTCTGCTGTCAAGATTTGCTCCGATGGAATATGGGTATAAATATCCCTCCGACCTGAGACCGCCACGGTGACTTGCAAGCAACTCACTGCACTTAGGCACTGGACTACCTGAATTTTTAATTTAGTGACAGAAGACTGCTGGGTGTAGTCAAGTACTTGACTTGTCGGTGCGTGTGTCAAGATGGGATTGACCACTCCAGTTTAGGATCTGTGTACAATCATGTTTCAATTTAGCAAAACCTTGACCAGGATAGTCCTTGTGAGGAGTCACAGGACTGTTTGAGTTGAGCATGATTCGGATGATCTGATCAAGGTTGACAGTTTAACCCTGAGTCATCCTAAACACAGAGGTCAAAAGGATGAATTATACAGTAACCATATTCATGTAGGTTCTGAGTGTTGTGATTGCGATCATTCGACATATCCGATCATCGGGTACCATTGCTAGATGGTCACTTCGATTAGTACAGAAATTGGTTCCTGTACTACCGGCTTAGGTTCGAACCTGTGGGGTCACACATATTAGAGATTCTTATCTGATCTGATGGCTGATGTAGAATCCTACATGTTTGAGACTCAGTGATCGAGAATCAGGATTCTCTGATCATGAGTTCCACACATTATGGGTACCGAGGTCAAGAGTCCCACTGGTTGGGATTTTTCGATCAGATTTACATATCGATGAATTCTGATGCCTGATTGCCCATCAGATTTGGACTCAGTATTTATGAGAGATTTAATTAATAATTTAATCACTAATTAACTCAATTTGATTGAGTAATTATTTTTAGATCAAGTCCAATTGAATTGGATTCAGTTGGGTTTGACCCGATTAGGTTAAGAGTTGACCTAATCGTCGAGATGGTTTGGTCCCTGATTTGATCAGGAGTTAGACTTAGTCAATTCCTGATTTGATTAGATTTTTATTGAGCCTAATTAAGCCTAATTAAGTTGGATTTAAATTAGTCTAATTGGACCTAACTTATTTGGTTCAATTAGGTTGGTTTAAATAATTAAACCACCTTGACCCAATCTCCATGCGCCACCTCACTTCCATTGCACCTATTTAGATTCATGAGAAAAAACTTCTCATAAATTTTTTTCTCACACCAAGCCCTCTCCATGCTCCACTTTAATGTGCCAAATGGATGGATAAGGATGATTGGTTGGCCATTCAAATTCAAAATAAATTTTGAATTTGAATGGGCAATCAATCTTTGCACCTTATCCCTTTTTTTACGTCCTATTTATTACATGAAAAAAAATTTCTCATGAAATCACTCCATGCATAATTTAAGCCATGCCTCACACCTTTAGTGGATAAGGGATGAGTTAGTGTCCATTTGAATTCAAAATTTGATTTGAATTCAAATATGCAATTACTCATCTTTATCCTTTCTTTGGATAAGACGTTTGACGTTGTTATAAAAGGAGGAGTAGAGTGGGGCATGCAAGAAGAAGTTTTTTGAAGAAAAATTTTGGGGCGTGAGAAGTCTTGTGCGTGAAAAGGAAGTCCATATCCTTTCAAGAGAAAAAGAAAGAAAGTGGGTGCAAGATTTTCGGTGAGTTTCCTAGAGTTTTAGCCTGGGGTTCGAGAAGTGAGAAAGTGAGCTACGAGTGTCGTGAGCCCACAAAATCTCAGGAAGATCTTCAACATCCTCTCAAGCATGTCTGTTGATGATCCAGAGCATCCGAAGAATCGACAGACATCGATCGAAGGAGTTCGATCAGCATCCACCGTCAAAAGGGCTCTACAATGAGCTGCACTCGTGAGGAGTCGATCAGATCGAGAGCTTCGTGTGGACGATCCACAGAGGTCAGACACGCTGTGTGGCTGCATCACGATGATCAAACTCTCTCGACGGTGATCAGATTGCGACGATCTACTACCCGCACAAAGGTATTGTGTTTTGAACACATTACAGTAAAGTGTTTACTGTTCAAATTTGAATTTCATATTTAAATGAATGCATGCTATATATCATATTTAGATCCTAGTGTAGGATAAATTTATGTTAATTAATTAGATTAATTAATATATTTTCACTGTAAAATTATATTTGAAAAAGTTTTAAATTACCATTTTACCCCTGCACTGAATTTTCCCCACATATGGTATCAGAGCGGGTTCTTAGATATGATATATATATTGCATACGTAGATTAAGTTGTAATCTAAAAGTTTAAATTTAAAATTTGAAATTCAAAATTCAAAATTCAAAATTTGAAATTCAAAAATTTGAAATTTAAAATTGAAATTGTTTGAAATTTGAATTCAAATTTAAAATTTAAAATTTGAAATTTAAATTTAAATTTTGAAATTGGTATATTTAGCTATACTTGATCCAGTAGCAAGTAATCGAATTGGGTTGGTTGCCATGGCCGTTCGTCATAGGAGAAAGTAGGGTTTAAAGGCCCTCTCCTCCCATTCGATGCGGTCTCCTATGGTGGTAGGGGTACCACTGCAATTATATCCATGCAGATGAAGCAGCGAAAGAAATTAATTGTAAAGGTTCAATTGTGAATTTATCATGAATGTGTTAGATTAGATCTAAAGGAATATTCATGATTTATTTTGATTGAGTTATTTTCTGTTATGTAATTAGCAATAGGATTGCTATTTATGAAATGTGCTGATCTATTTGTGAAATGAGTCAATATATTTGGTAAACAGAAAATAAACCTTTCAAATTTGAAAATTATTTCGAAATGCCAAACTCTGACCCATCAGCCCAAATACTTAATTAAAAGAATTAAGTGTTGTCTAGTAGGTCTAGAATTATGAATTAAGACCTAAGATAATTGCATAAACTTGTGGGTCAATGGGTTAGATGGATTAGGTCTATAATTGGGTTAGATCTAAGGTTAGCTTAAAGAAATGGACTAAATTAGAGTAATTGGTCAAATCTAATCAAAAGTTGAATTAGATTAGATCAAGGATACTCTAGACTCAACTCCAATAGTTGTAGTGAATGGGTCCATGTCTTTAACTAGACCAAGATGGACTTAATTCATGGTTATGCGGTGGAACCTATTTAATAAGTTGATCAAATTAAAACTAATGAACCGGTTGGTGTCTAAGGTAAGTTTGGCATTTTGACCAGTGGTTTTTAAGCGGAGCTACTCGCAGTGATTCGATCTCTGACGAGTTAATGGCTTATCCCACCACTAATCTCACTACCTGGCCAACCTGGTGAATTAGGTTTTGATTAGATCACTTGGTGATTAGGGCTCACCCATGTCATTAGATAAATCAGTTTGACTGATTTAGGTGCTCCTAATGCCAGTTTTAATTAAATCTTTTTTATAATCTGACTTGATGAAGTCAGTGGGAGGATTGAAATTGGCTGGATATTTCTTCTCATCTATCTTTTAATAAATCTTCAAAATTATTAGATCCCTAAAAATGATTAAGTTATATTGATAACTAAGTCATAGCCTCCCATTAAGTGAGTGATAATGAGTCCATTAGTTTAATAATCATTGGAGGCCCAAAGGCCTGGTGCTTATTGACTAATGGAATTATCATTCATAATATGATAATTTGGTTTGAGTCTTTCTGATGGTGGTCAGGTTGGCAAGCCAAAGTCGGGCCTGATCATTTATTGGTCCGATTCACCAAATCAAATCATGTTAATGGTTGACCTAACCAGATCTTTCAGTGGAGGCAAAGCCTACTGATTAGGTTTTGGGGCAAAATCAATTACTAGAAGTTGTTTAGAGAAACAATTGGTTATGAACCTACCCATAGATGCACATGGGTTGACAAACTAAAGTTGGGCTCGTGTGTAGTCTTGTGGATTCTAGTACCCACTAAGAATTAAAGTAATTCCTTGAATTAGAGGTTGAGGCTACCAATTCGTAAAAATACTGAGAGAAACTTTAGACTAAAGTCCAAGTCTTTAGTATTAATAAATTTGTGTACTAATTAAGATCTGATTTTTCTTTATGACCGCACCACCATCCGTTGCATTATGTTGGCAGCAATGAATGATGAATTCAGCCGCAGGTTCGAGAACGCCCAGCCGCAGGAGATGTTTCAAATATTGAACGACTCCTTTGGCACGCCTGACGATGTTGAAAGGCACAAAACTAGTTGTGCCATTTCAATGCTCGATGAAGGATGGGGCCTCAGTCACCGATCATGTACTGTACATGATCGAAATGATTGAGCGCCTAAGTAAACTGGGTTTTTCCCTACACAAACAGCTCGGTAAGGATGCGATCCTTAATTCATTGCCCAAGTCATTCCTCCCCTTACTCATTTTCGGATGACAAAGCCTGCAGTGAACTACCACGGTTTGTTGGAGTTGCTATAGAACTTTGAGAAGGATCACCAGCTCCATAAGGAGTCGGTGTGTTGTGGGAGGGTCTTCTTCTGGTCGTCGACCCTTTAAGAAAGGGAAGAAGAAGAACAAGAAGAAGAAGAACAAGAAGGTGCAGCTGCATGCTGGGACATCTGCACAGGGTCAGACCAAGAAGTGCAAGTCCGACCAGAGCCAGGTGGAGTGCTTCTTTTGCAAGAAGCAGGGGCACTGGAAGAGGAACTGTCCTTATACATTGCTTCCCTGGACCCGAACAGGCCGAAGAAGAAGCAAGGTACTTATATGATAACACCTTACAACTTTTCCATTTGTGATACTACTGCCTAGGTATTGGATACCGGAAGCCCTTATCATATTGCAATTCGATGCAGGTCTGCAAGTCAGTAGGAGATTTGATGAAGGCGAGAGATTCCTGAACGTTGGAGATGGAAGCAAAGTTTCAGTTCTAGCATTAGGAATCATGAACCTTGTAATCAATTTCGAAACATAATTCTGAGTGAATGTCACTATTATCCAAGCTTTTTATTAAATATTATTTCTGTAGGCTTTTGGTCATGAATGGTTATCAATTTTTAATAAAAGAAAACGTTTGCAATATCATTTTGAATGGTGTTACAATATTTGTTGGATAACTTAATAATGAATTTACTTTCTATCACAACCTGTTAATATGGTTCAAACTCCAGTAAATGCCCTAGAATAGATAATGTGTCAGAAGTCTACCTTTGGCACTGTAGCTAGGTCATATCAATAAGAACAGGATAAATAGGTTGGCTCAAGAAGGAATTCTTGAAGTAGGTGATTGTGAATCACTTCCAACCTGTGAGTCTGTCTTCTTGGTAAATGACCAAATCACCTTTTACTGGAAAAGGTGAGCGAGCCAGTGAACTCTTGGGTTTGGTACATTCTGATGTATGTGGACCCATGAGCTCAAGTGCAAGAGGTGGATATTTCTACTTCATAATCTTCACAGATGACCTATCGAGGTATGGGTATGTCTATTTAATGAAGTATAAATCGGAGTCATTTGAAATGTTTAAACTATTCCGAAATGAGGTAGAAAAATAAACTGGAAAGTGTATTAAAACTCTTCGATCTGATCGAGGAGGTGAATACCTTTCCAATGATTTTCTGACATATCTTGGGGAGAATGGGATTCTCTCTCAGTGGACTCCTCCTGGAATACCACAACATAATGGTATATCTGAAAGGAGGAATCGGACCTTGTTGGACATGGTTCGATCCATGATGGGGTTTGCTGGTCTGCCGATCTTCCTCTGGGGATATGTGCTCGAATCGACTTGTTACCTTCTAAATAGAGTTCCGAGTAAGTCTGTAACCAAAACGCCATATGAGATATGGATAGGACGTAAGCCAGTACTCTCGCACCTTAGGATTTGGGGGCATCCAGCTTATGTTAAACGTTTAATTACGGACAAGCTTGGACCTAGGTCTGACAAGTGTAATATTATAGGGTACCCAAAAGAGACCAAAGGGTATTACTTCTACCAAGCTGATGAGCAAAAAATGTTTGTCAGCCTTAAGGCAATCTTTTGAAAAAAAGTTCCTTGGTGAAGGGACTGTTGCCTCTAAGGTCGAACTTGACGAAGTTCGGTAGGTGAAAAAACCGACACAAGTTGCTAATCTGAACCGGATTTGGTTAGATCAGATCCGGAGCCCATTGTTCAAGCACCCTTAAGGCGATCTGGTAGAGTACCACGTCAACCGGACAGATACTATGGTTTCTTGGTCCGGGACGGCGATCCTATCGAACTTGATGAAAATGATGAGGATCCGATCACCTATATGGATGCAATGCAGAGACCCGACTCTGAGAAATGGCTAGAGGCCATGAAATCCGAAATGGAGTCCATGAAGGTCAACGATGTGTGGACATTGGTTGACCCACCCGAAGGAGTAAAACCCATAGGGTGTAAGTGGGTCTTCAAGAGGAAGAGAGGCACAGACAGAAAGGTGAAACCTATAAAGCCCGTCTGGTTGCCAAGGGATATCGTCAACGTTATAGTATAGACTATGACGAGATGTTTTCTCCTGTGGCAATGCTCAAATCCATTCGGATTATGCTTGCGATAGCTGCCCATCTGGACTATGAAATCTGGCAGATGGATATGAAGACAGCTTTCCTAAATGGAGAGCTAGATGAAGAGGTGTATATGATACAACCTGAAGGATTCACATCCACAGATGAGTCTAAGGCGTGCAGGCTACAGAGGTCCATTTATGGACTTAAGTAGGCATCACGGAGTTAGAACATATGTTTTGATAAGATGATCAAGACGTATGGCTTCGTTAAGAACGGAGAAGAGCCATGCATTTATAAGTGGGCTAATGTCCAGTAGTAATATTTCTTGTATTGTATGTGGATGACATTCTCTTAATCGAGAATGATGTCCTGTATTACAAGGAATAAAGATTTGACTGTCGTCACAGTTCTCCATGAAGGATCTGGGAGAAGCTTCCTACATCCTAGGGATGAGGATCTATAGGGATAGATCTAAAAGGTTGCTTGATTTATCTCAGTCCACGTACATTGATACTATGCTGAAGAGGTTCAGCATGGAGTATTCCAAGAAAGGCTATCTTCCGATAGGCCATGGAATTTCTCTCTCGAAGAGGGATTGTCCGACAATACCTCAAGAGAGAGAGCGTATGGGTAGAATTCCATATGCTTCGGCAGTGGGATCTATCATGTACGCCATGACATGTACACGACCAGATGTGGCATACTCACTAGGGGTAGTGAGTAGATACCAATCTGATCCAGGGAGAATCACTAGAAGGTTGTTAAAATCATCCTGAATATTTAAGAAATACTAAGGACCAGTGGCTTGTTTATGGTGAATTGGACTTGAGACTTATAAGGTTTACAGACTCTAGTTTTCAGTCTGATCATGATGACAGTAAAGTGTGTTGGAATTTATTTTTACCCTTAATGGTGGGGCTATCTGCTGGAAAAGTTTCAAGCAGCACACAGTGGCTGATTCAGTTTGCGAGGCGGAATATGTCGCTGCATCAGATGCTGCCAAAAAGCAGTGTGGCTGAGAAAATTCATCATCGAGCTCGAAGTAGCACCCTCACTTGTTGGTCCAGTTCTGCTCTACTGTGACAGCTCTAGAGCCATTGCTCAGGCGAAGGAACCAAAGGCACACCAGTGGACGAAGTATATTCTGCGCTGCTCCCATCTCATCCAGAAAATTATGGATCGAGGTGACGTCGATCTTCAGAAGATCGACGGGAAGGAGAACCTGGCTGACCCATTCACTAAAGCCATTGCGGTGAAGGAGTTCAACACTACAAGTCGAAGATGGGTATTAGATACTGCACCGATTGGCTTTAGGCCAAGTGAGAGATTATTGGGAATAGTATCCTAAAGTCAATCGTCAGCCTGTTGACGGTTGTGCTCATTTTTGTATTTGTACATGAATTATGAATTAATAAAAAATATTTTAATTTTTTTCATCACAAAATGTTTCATCTTCTAAAGAACTCCTATGTTGTGGTGAAGTCCTTAGGACTATTTAGACTCGACAAAGGAGGATTTGTCGTTTAGTCCTTAAATCTGTTTGCGATCAAATGATACATTGTTACCAAGGACGACAACGTTTATCAAACATAGATCATTGTGTGCCATATAGGTTGGTTGTCCTCTTAACCAATGAGTCTGGAGACACTGGTATGGCATACAGGTGAGATGTAAGGGTACATCTGCACTAAACATGACCGACTCCGGAGCTATTTCTACTGTCAAGATTTGCTCCGATGGAATATGGGTATAAATATCCCTCCGACCTGAGACCGCCACGGTGACTTGCAAGCAACTCACTGCACTTAGGCACTGGACTACCTGAATTTTTAATTCAGTGACGGAAGGCTGCTGGGTGTACTCAAGTACTTGACTTGTCGGTGCGTGTGTCAAGATGAGATTGACCACTCCAGTTTAGGAGCTGTGTACCGTCGTATTTCAATTTAGCAAAATCTTGGCCAGGGTAGTCCTTGTGAGGAGTCACAGGACTATTTGAGTTGAGCACGATTCGGATGATCTGATCAGGGTTGACAGTTTAACCCTGAGTCATCCTAAACACAGAGGTCAAAAGGATGAATTATACAGTAACCATATTCATGTAGGTTCTGAGTGTTGCGATTGCGACCATTCGACCTATCCGATCGTCAGGTACCATTGCTAGATGGTCACTTCGATTAGTACAGGAATTGGTTCCTGTGCTACCGGCTTAGGTTCGAACCTGCGGGGTCACACACATTAGAGATTCTTATCTGATCTGATGGCTGATGTAGAATCCTACATGTTTGGGACTCAGTGATCGAGAATCAAGATTCTCTGATCACGAGTTCTACACATTATGGGTACCGAGGTCAAGAGTCCCACTGGTTGGGATTTTTCTATCAGGTTTACATATCGATGAATTCTGATACCTGATTGCCCATCGAATTTGGACTCAGTATTTATGACAGGTTTAATTAGTGATTTGATCGCTAATTAACTCAATTTGATTGAGTAATTATTTTTGGATCAAGTCCAATTGAGTTGGATTCAGTTGGGTTTGACCCGATTAGGTTAAGAGTTGACCTAATCGTCGAGATGGTTTGGTCCCTGATTTGATCAGGGGTTGGGCTTAGTCAATTTCTGATTTGATTAAGATTTTATTGAGCCTAATTAAGCCTAATTAAGTTGGGTTTAAATTAGTCTAATTGGACCTAACTTATTTGGTTCAATTAGGTTGGTTTAAATAATTAAACCACCTTGACCCAATCTCCATGCGCCACCTCATTTCCATTGCACCTATTTGGATTCATGAGAAGGAACTTCTCATGAATTTTTTCTCACGCCAAGCCCTCTCCACGCCCCACTTTAATGTGCCAAATGGATGGATAAGGATGATTGGTTGGCCATTCAAATTCAAAATAAAGTTTGAATTTGAATGGGCAATCAATCTTTGCACCTTATCCATTTTTTTACGCCCTATTTATTACATGAGAAAAGGTTTCTCATGAAATCACTCCATGCACAATTTAAGCCACGTCTCAAGCCTTTAGTGGATAAGGGATGAGTTGGTATCCATTTGAATTCAAAATTTGATTTGAATTCAAATGTACAATTACTCATCTTTATCCTTTCTTTTGGATAAGACGTTTGACGTTGTTATAAAAGAGGAGTAGAGTGGGGCGTGCAAGAAGAAGTTTTTTGGAGAAAAATTCTGGGACGTGAGAAGTCTTGTGCATGAGAAGGAAGTCCATATCCTTCCAAGAGAAAAAGAAAGAAAAGAAAGAAAAGTGGGTGCAAGGTTTCCGATGAGTTTTCTAGAGTTTTAGCCTGGGGTTCGGGAAGTGAGAAAGTGAGCTACGAGTGTCATGAGCCCACAAAATCTTAGAAAGATCTTCAACATCCTCTCAGACATGTCTGTTGATGATTCAGAGCATCCGAAGAATCGACAGACATCGATCGAAGGAGTTCGATCAGCATCCGCCATCAAAAGAGCTCTACAACGAGCTAGCACTCGTGAGGAGTCGATCAGATCGAGAGCTTCGTGTGGATGATCCACAGAGGCCAGACACGCTGTGTGGCTGTGTTATGATGATCAGACTCTTCCGACGGTGATCAGATTACATCGATCTACTACCCGTACAAAGGTATTGTGTTTTGAACATATTACAGTAAAGTATTTACTGTTCGAATTTGAATTTCAAATTTAAATGAATACATGCTATATATCATATTTAGATCCTAGTATAGGATAAATTTATGTTAATTAATTAGATTAATTAATATCTTTCCGCTGTAAAATTATAATTTTGAAAAAGTTTTAAAATTACCATTTTACCCCTGCACTGAATTTTTCCCACAGTTATTTGAGTAGTTCTTTAACCTGCAGTGCCTCGACTGCTCACAGTAAGATTGTTATAGTTTGATAATACATAAATATGGTCTCTAGCCATTCGAAGCCTTGTGATATTCGTTGACTACAGTAGATTCATTGTAGGAGTAGGGTGTGTATTTATAAGAGATCTATCGATCTTAGTAGTTGAGGAGTAGTCCTATGTGACTTAAGAAGCTGAGTCTTTAAGTTTATGGTCACGGTAGTATGATAATGAAAAAGAGTTTTCATGAGGTTCACGATTGAACTCAAGCTAATTAGTCTAGCATATGATGGATGCTTAGGGTTTGACGTTGTTCCATGACCTACATTCTATCAAAACTCTCGATAGAAGAACTTGATCATACGATAACTATACCTATAGATTTAAATTTTTTATTCTGCTGGATTGACACTACATACTGTTAAACATCACTAGTAGATTGTGAGAACTCACTAGAATTATTTTTGAATCAACAATCCTTGCTAGGTTGAGATGGAATCGTTCCAGCCTATCGAAAGAAGTTTCGATGATACTGTGATGAAGATCACGGTATATCTCACTATCAGATAGAATAGAACCTGAGGAGTCACACAAAAAAAGAGCTTGACCTGATCAATGGCTTGGATCATAATCAAATTATCAATTGGATTGATGATTTGAATTAATTTATAAGAGTTACAAATTTAGAAACTGCTAATTGTTAGCATAAGAGACTTAATTGTAAGTGTTGCAATTTAATTGGATCTAATTAAATTTTAGATCAAATTTTAATTAATTTAAATCAAATTTAATATAATTAGAATTGAATTAATATAAGGTTAATTGGGTTTAATTATCCAAGTAAGACTTAGATTTCAATCCTCAACCTTTTTGAATTTGATTCGAATTGGGCTCGAATTGAATTTGAATTAAATCTAAATTGAATCCAATTAAGGTGGACCACCTAAGCTCAGATTTATTGGGCTTCTCTCTCTTATTTGGCCCACCATGGGGTGTGGGGGTGCAAGAATTGTCGCCCCTCTCTTTTGCGTGTGCGTGAAAGAAGAGGAGGCGCAACTTGGCACCTCCTCTTGTTAGTCGGGACTCTTTCCTGATAAGGATTGATTCTAATTTGATTTGGAATTAGATAGGATCAATCCTTATCAGGTTTGGGCATTGGGGACTTAGTTTTTGTGCGACAAAAAATCATTAAAGGGGCATGTAGGCAAGAAGGGTTATTTGGCGCGCTATCTTCCTTCCCACTGCAAGTCCATCTCCATGCCTCCTTTCTTTCTTATTCCATCTCCATGCCCCACTTCCTCTAGATCAGATCTAAGAGAAAGAGATATTAGAGAGAGCGAAAGAGAAGAAGAAGGGTTCTTCTTTCTCTTTTTGGTATTCAAGAAAGGTTCCTTCAAATCTGCGCGAAGGGTTCGTGCAACAGACTTTTTCTTTAAACTAGTTTTAGAAGAAAGGGCTAGATCCAAGTAAAGGAACGAGGCCTGTAAGATGCTAGTAGGCCTTGGTGTTTCGATCAGATCATCTCTGTGTAGATACCAGTAGAGGTTGGACACGTGTGCAGCTCCGATAGAAACCTCAGGCATCTATCGGATCCAATCCAAGTAAAAAGATAGGATAGCGACTAAGGTAATCATTCTTCTTTTCTGATTTATTTTCAGATCTGATATGAAGTATTTATTTCATAACATATTTAAAAAGATCCCTAGATAATTATAGGATTAGATCCAAGCATGATTAAAATTAAAATAGTTTTAATTTACCTCTCTGCTACATATTTTTATGAGATGAAAAAATCTGCATGCTAATCACCTAGAAATCCAACAATATCTTCTTATCTAGTTGATTCCACCCCCACAGCACTAAATCAATATTTAGGAAATTATAATGAAAATATATGATGAAACAATTTAAGAGAGAAATAATACAATAAGTTAGATAGCAATATCTAACCATCCGAGAGGTTTGAATCCAAGTAATTGGTAGATCATAAACAAGAATCCAAATCAGTTTAAAGATAGTATGATCGGCATTTATCAATGATAAGGTTTAGAGGCGATCATGAACAAAAATTGAGTCCCTTAAATCTCACTTCCAAAAATCCTTTGATCCAACTAGCGAAAAGAAAGAGAGAAACAAAAAGTGAGAGAGAACAAACAGAGAGAGAGAGCGAGAAGAGAGAGAAGAGAGGGAAAAGAGAAGTGAGAGAAAAGAACAAATCTCTATCTCTCTTCCTCTTCTTCTTTCTTCAAAATGGGGATCACCTCCTTCTCCCTTTCCCTCTCAATACATTAGTGAATAGGCCTGATGCCAGTGGCCCATGGCAGTGCCCAACAATAGCAAAGCAACGATCCGGCCGACAACATCCAAGGTTGGCGATGGTTGTGAGGAAGGGAAAAGGCAAAAATAGGGGATGCCATGTTTAATCCAAATTGATAAATAACTGGTTCAATTTGAGTCACAATGATGGTGAGAAAATTGGGAAGAGAAAGAGAAGAAGATTGAAGACGTCTATCTTTGTTTGGTGATTTCAAAGAGGAGAATGACAAACCAAGAAAATTTCCAAAGAAAATAGAGGAATTCCTTTTAATATTTGTAATGGAATTCAAAGGAGGAAGATGGCATGAATTTATAGTTGAATCATCTAAAGTTTTTGGTTCAAAATAGATAGGCTAATTACCCCCACCTCGTCGGAAATGGGAGAGAAGAAGACTCCCAATCGGGGCTTCTTCCCCCTCCTATCACGTGCCATGCACATGAAACCCATGGGTCCGGGCCTCTTCAGGTCGGCCCGTGGGCCAAAATAGCTAGATATTACAATATGTTTGAAAACTAATGAGTATTTGTAAATATAATAATTTATTTATGGCTAAAAATTGATTTTAGGGCTGGTGTGGAAAAATTGGTTTTTGCCTTCTAGTTTGATAATAATTCAAGCCTAACTAGTAGGGCTAGTCGCTAGCAAAGCATGCATTTACAAACTAGTTTCTTTCAAATATTTGTCACATGGTTAAATACGATTTTGGGCTTCTACCATAAAGCTAAATTTGGTTCCAATCCTTATCATAGGCCTCTTCATTGTCGTGGTCACAAGAACTAAGAGAGAAATTCCATGATCATACCTATTTTATTTTTATAAAATTATTTAGTTGCTCGAAAGTTTTATATTAAAAACTAGCTATTGCACTTCAATTTTAAAGGAATACCTAGTTCATATTTTTGATTATTTGTAAGCCAAATATAGAACTCTTATTTTGATTTCATTTTTTTGTTTCTTTATGGACCCATAGATCTATCTTTATTCGATTGGAGTATGTTACTAGGTATTTTTGCATGTGTACCCCTGTACATATGTAAAATTGCTTGAATACCCTTTGTAAAATTTTTATTTATACATATGCTCTTGTAAAATATCTACTTTGCATGCGTACCCTCGACATAACAATCTGCTAACACTGTTACTTAAAGTGATATTTATTTATATAAAAAATTTATTAAAATTATAAAATTATAATTTTATCCCTCTAACTAGCAGTGGGCATGCCTGTCTCGTGGCGAGTGGCCCTAGTTAAAGCCAAGTCTCTCTTGCTTTTGCCAGGATACTTTGGTGGCCTATTTGGCCCCTAGCTCCTCCGATTCATCGATGTCGCCTTTGCTATTGAGATCACATGACGACCTCCTCCTCCATTTCACCATCATCACTTTTCTTGTCAGGATAACACCAGAGGCTCCTCCTCCTTCACCTCCTCCAGCTCACCGTCATCACCTTCGTTGCTAAGGTAGCATGAGGAGCTCCTCCTCCGTTTCACCGTTATCGCCTAAGCAACCAAGGTAGCATGAGAGGCTCCTCCTCCTCCTCTGGTTCACCATCATCTTCTTTCCCACTAGGATGGCACAAGGAGCACTCCCCCTTCAATGTCTTCTTATGTTCTTGAACTACTGGAGAGCAGTACAAGCCAGATCTTTGTCTTCACCTCAAGCTGGTCCTAATGAAGTCTCCAAAGAATAGGTAGTGAACAACTCCCTTCTCCTTGAACAGTTGTAATTGGCAGTATCTTGTCATCTTCTCTTGTGAAGTTATTTGTGGCCTTTCAAAATCTTAAAGCAGAGCATCAGTTTGGCAATGCAACCTTGGAATGGATCAATGCCTCTCTAGCCTAGCATCAGGCACTCTTTAGATAGAGAAGGATCAAAGGCTACAAGATCCCAATTGAATGATGTTTATCTCTTGACCATGTTTCTCATATCCAGATTTTAATTGAATCACCTAAGGGTACATTTAATTAAGATTAATCTGGTATAGAAAAATAAATCCCATCTCAAATAACCATGTTTGATGTGAAAAATGGAAAAGAAAGATGATACAAAAATTAATTGATCCTATGTTTATTTTTTGGACATAAAAGATAAAATAAATATCATAGGGTTGGTATTTGATAAATTTTCGAGTAGTGGTAATCCATGCTTGATAAAAATATCTCTAATATGGAGATATTGATGATACTAAAAAAAAACCAAAAGGAATAAAGCTCAAAAAATAGAATACATGTATAATCATTGAATTTGTTTTGATATTTTTCAAATTAAATTCATTCAATACAGAGCTTTTGTAAAAAAATTAAGATGCATATAACATTATGTAAAAAAACTATATAATTATAGTCATTATACAAAACTAATTGGAGATAACAATGCGATCCTTATATTTAAAAGTCATTTTGTGTCAATGGGCATATTTGTAAATTTGGTTAAGTTATAGGATTATATCCAACTACACATGGTAACCTTTTTCAATATTATTTTTCGAAGTATTTTTTCGATCAATCAAATATAATAAAAATTATTTTTCTTCCTAATCATTTTTTTATATAAGTGATTTTCAAGAATTATTAGATTATCCGTAATCTGATGTATCCCAACTAAATGGATTCTAAGAAATTTCGTATTGACCCAAAGTCTAGAAGAGGGCTAGTGCAATTTGCTTTAAACTTCGGCACCAAAAAAGACCTTGTTAGTTTTTGATGGTTCTGGATAGTATTTTTTTCTCGCTAAACCCCACTTTGGTTTTATCCCGTGAGAAACTAAATTAAATTCAGACTCTAATCATGTTAATCTCATTTTTTTATTATTATTTTTTGCTTCTCTTGTTCTAATCATTTATGCTCACGATTAGAGAAAATCTATGGTTTCGAGCCATCTGGTTTCGGGCAAAAGTTCATTCCATGTCGGGCTTAAGGAAGGGGATGAGCAGAATTACAAAAGAAATCTTGTTACTTGTCAATTTTAATCTCTCCCCTCTTTAAAATCACCATCCTCACCCTTCTCACATGCTAGATGGCTTCATGATCCATTGTCACATCAAATACGCTGCATCATGGCATAAATTTTCATGCTGATAAATGGTAGATTTGATCTTATGATTTTAGCATTTTGGTGGGTGTAGATACGCCCTCCAAAAATAATTCATAATGAGGTGAAGCGGCACGGGAAACTTTTGGAAATAATCCGGGGTTAGCACTTGGAAAGGGGTGACGACACCCATCCTTAAAGTTGGTTGCTTTGGGAATGGGTGAAGGTAATAACGTCTAGAAGATAGAGAAATATGGGCATCCAAGCCCCGGAGGAGGGAAAGAAGTAGGTCATCGTCTTCTATGAAAAGTCCGCATAGCGCCAATTAAAATGTGGGCTGCTGTTTTGACATCTGACCCTTGGTGGGTAGAGATGTGAATTAATGGATGACGAATCAAGAGACTACATATCCAAAATTTACTAATATATCCTATCAAAAATTACTTCTTAGTTTATGTATATTATTAAAAATTTATTATTCATTTGTATGTCCTTATAAATTTTTTGTTTTATATATCTATCCATTAAGAATATTTCAGTCATTTTAATTTTAGATTGCTCATCTCTTAACAATGTTAGATGGGATGGATAGACATCAAAAAAGAAAAATATAAATGGATATATTCTTAAAACATATATTTTATGAGGGTGTACACACAAATATTGATTTTATGAGGTATTCATGCAATTTCATATATTTAAGAGGATGTACACACAAAAAATTCTATTTTATTTATACTCTTGATCCATGATTCAATCAGAAAGAAGGAAGATATTTCTCAACTTGTTCAACTCGAATATCTCCAAAAAAATTAGAAAAAAATGGAACAATTGCAAAAGTAAAGCTAATTAGATCCTCTTTTCTTTCATTTATAATCTAAAACCAATGTATAAAATCTTTATTTATAATCGTGAGGTCCATTCTCAATTCGAATCACATTCATCTTTCTAGTTGTAATAGGACTCTTTTTTCTAAAATAGACATGGCTAGTAAAAATAAACTTGAAAAGCTAAAATTCATTGGAAGTTAGATTTCAACTTTTACATCAATTCGATCTTAAACTTTTGTAGCTCCATCTGACTTTTCTCAGATTAAAAGATACATCTTGTCAAAGTCTTATCTAAAAAAAACTTTTGATTTGAACAATCCATTTAAAAGCCCAAAAAAGAAAATTTGGATCTCATCGCTTGGGACGCTATACCATAGATCTCGAAAAGTTATCCAATATTTTTTTTTAAGAAAAAAATCATCTTAATCAGGCATCATATGATTAAGTTATGGCATCCATAATGCTATCTTGCAGCTCAGCTTCTGAATGTAATGAATCTTGCTCATGGACCCTATCCATTCTCATCCATAGCGGTCACAGTAATCTATATTGAGTTTCAGAATTCTCTTGAATCAATCCAACTAGAGATGGTAGTGTTACTAGCTGGTAGCTCATTATTTTATTTATCTTCAAGAGTTGGGAAAAATAGTATTTAATTTTTCTTTGAAAGAGTGGAGGCTAGTTTATGGAAAATAATTCATGTTATGTTTTATTACCATTCTTATTTGATGATATTTATCAAGTAAGTTTTTAATGAATGTTGTTTAGCTTTGATTTTTTTAGTTTTTTAGGGTTAATAATGGTTGTTTGCTATCGAACCTATTTTGGTAGGGTTTAGTAGAAGCTTTGAATTAAATTCACCACCTTCATAAGTGAAAAATTAAATTTCCTATGGTGATGAATTATCAATGATAGCATAGTATAATTCCCCATGTTGCAGGAAATTTTTAAATTCAAGTTTGTTTTGAATTCCTTTCCAACTTGTAGTTGTGCAGGCACAAGATTTATACAATGCAGAGAACTGTCGTAGTCTCATGGTCAAGTGTCAACTTCAATTGCTCTCCCCATCTACATGACACTGGCCGTTTCAGGTGATAAGTTTGTCACAGGGTCTCAAGGTTCATAATCATGGCTTAGAAGAGTCTGGAACAAAGTTTTTGAAAGCTATACGGCCATATAATGTGGTAGGTCTTGAATGATCAGAGAAAATGGAATAGGATATAATTTAGTATCATCATCACAACCTACATTTGATTGTCAAAAAGCATATGAGCGATATAATCATTTAAACAAAAAACTATATAGGACTAGTACCTAAATAAAAATTAGGGAAGCAGCCATTAAAACCTATATCAACCCTGATTGCATTGAAGATTTCAAATTACTACGATGAACAGAAGCTTGCTTTGCTTTATTACAAAGTGCCAAAAAAGTCTTGCTGAAGTGCACAAGGTACTGTTTATCTCACCTGCGACTGCGCTGCATGCGGTTTCTCTTATGTGCCGCCATTATTATTCTTTCAGTCAAGGAGTCCACATAACCATCCAATATACTGCGAATGTGCAGCCCAGTGTGATGACATGACAAAAAGGTAATGCAACCCCAGAAGCCAGCCACAAATGATGCTACAAGTATTGCAAAGAAGATGGCATCATCCTCCACATTGCTATCTTCTTGGTTTTTTTCTACTTGGGGTGGCACAATTGGGCTTGAGGCAGATGTACAGGTCTTCTCCAGTGGCGGCCCATGTAATCTAACATTACCTTCATAGCTACTCTTGTCGAATGTGCCAAATTGGTCTTTGAAATCTGGTGTACATCCAGATAAGTTATTGTAAGCAACAGAGAAGACCTCCAAGAACTTGAGTTGAGTCAATTGCCGGGGTATCGTACCACTTAACTGATTATGTGATAGGTCCAAGCTCTCAATCTGATTGAGTTTTGAGAAAGTTTCAGGGATTGGACCTATTAGCTGATTGCATGATAGATTCAATTGTACAAGCTCATCCAGATTTCCAATTTCAGGCGGGATGCTTCCTTTCAACTTATTTGCAGACAAATCAATTCCAGACATCAAAAGCAAATGATCTGTTGAGTAGGCATATAAGTTGCCTTTGGTGATGATGTCCACCATCATTATATTATATAAGAAAACATCCACACCCGAATAAAGGGATGACTGAATACCAACGACAACAACCTCAGACAAATCTTCATCCATTGAATCAGCTTTCCTGAAGTGCATGTTGCCAAAGCAAGAGGGTATTGATCCTGAAAGATTGTTTTGCGAAAGGTCCAGAATGCGTAAAGACTGTAGCTTGCATAACTCAAGTGGTATTGAGCCTTCAAGTGAATTTCCACTAAGAACAAGAATCTCCAAAGACATATTTTCTCCTATCTGTCTTGGCAGTTTACCTGAAAGCTGGTTATTGCTGGCATCCAATGTTTTAAGGGATGAAATATTGAAATAAGTACTTGGAACTTTTCCTGTTAAAGCATTCCCGGCAAGACTGATCCACGCGAATTGGAAGCAAGGGGTAATGACCCGAAGAAGCTATTATTGGATAAGTCTAACAATTGAAGATATGTTAGATTAAATGAGATGGTATTTGGCCATGGAATTGATTTCCTGCAAGGTTAAGGATCTCCAGATATGAATCAACTCCTATACTCTCTGGAATTGTACCCGACAATTGGTTATTTTGGACTTCCAATGTCAATAATTGCCGGTAGTCTGACAAATTGCTTGGAAACGTTCCAGTAAAGTTGTTGTTGGAAAGCTTCAAGAGCCTCAGTTCAATGCAATCAATCATCAGGCTATTTGTACTGCACCGGACAAATTATTATTGGACAAATCCAACATTTGCAAATTACTCATGTTACCCAATTATGAAGGGATATTTCCAATTAGATAATTTGAGGATAAATTTAGGGCCGCCATATTTGGAAATATTGTGCCGAGGTATGTAGGAATCGATCCACTGAGGAAATTCATAGAGAGATCAACTGTCGATATGCTGGTATTCAGAAGATTCGGAAAATGAAATGCACCCACTATTGAGTTATTTCTCAAGTTCAGATATGTTAGTACGATTAGATTTTCGAACAACCAATTTGGAAAATTTCCTATCAAGGCACTGAACCCGTTGGATTATTTTGGAACAAATATAAGAAATTAAGGGAGGATAAATTTCCCAAAGCTATGGTATCCCTCCTGTGAGCTGATTTTCTCCAAGATTAAGCAATCTAAGCTTGTGCAATCCTAGCAGGCTTGGAATATAGAGTAATATATAAACCATTATATTCAAGTTGTTAATGTGGTCTTATGACAAAAATAATTGCAGATGATCCGGTAAGTTACTACCTTCTCTATTAAGTGCGTCATACAGCATGTTGCCTTCAAGATTTACGACATTGAGAGATGACAAATTTTTGAAAGATAATGAAATAGCTCCAGTGAGATCATTCAAGCTGAGATCAAGGAGTTCCAACTTTCTAAATCCTGATATGTCTGTCAAATATAAAGTTTTCAAAGCAAGAGAATGTTAAGTTAAAAATATTTACAACAAGATGATGGGAAAATATGAATAGGCTAAAAAAATTAGAAAAACAAGTTGGATGAGGGCAAGGCTGACGTAAACTAAGAAGATAACATAAACCATTATGCTTAATATATTCATGATCTTGTGAAAGAGAAATAATTGCAGCCCATAAATTATTACCTTCCATATCAAGTGTGCCCATTAGCATGTTGGCTCCTAGATTCAGGACACTGGCTCCTAGATTCAGGATACTGAGTAAAGATAAATTTTTAAGAGATAATAGAATAGTTCCCCTGAGTCTGTTATCAAAGAGATCAAGGATTTTCAACTTTCTCAATCCTGATATAGCTGTCAGATATAAAGTTTTCAAAGGAAGAGAATCTAAATGAGAAATATTTACAACAAGAGAATAGAGCATATGACTAGGCTGAAAATTTAGAGAAACAAGTTCAATGAAGGAGCAGCTATATAACATAAACTAAAAAGACAATATATAAACTATAATCAATATGTTAATGGTCTCATGATACAGAAATGGTTGCATATGATTTTGTAAATTATTACCTTCCACATTAAGTGCGCCATTGAACAAGTTTTCTTCTAGATGCAAGATACTAAGTGAAGATAGATTTTTGAAAGATAATAGAATATTTTTAGTAAGCCTATTATAGCCGAGATTAAGGATTTCCAACTTTCTCAATTCTGACATATCTGTCAAATACAAAGTTTCTAAAAAAAATGAATTCAAATCAAATATTTATAACAAGATGATAGAAAATATGAATAGACTAAAAGAAATTGGAAAAACAAGTTGGATGAGGGCAAGACTGACCTATCTGTGATAACGATCCTGCAATTTGATTGTAGGACAAGTTAAGCTGTTGAAGCTCATGAAAGGAGGAAAAAATGATGAAATTCAATTGCCAATCTTGAAGTTGATCATATTCTACAAGGCTCGATAGCATGAGCTTTGACACTTGTTGTGTGCTGTTGTTGCAGCTCACTCTCTCCCAAAGGCAACAGTCTCTCACTCTTCCCCATGTCGGTAGTGAAGAGTTGTTATAGTGAAGGAGAGAAGATCTGAGTTTTAACAAAGCTTCATTGTAATATCCGAATCCAGATTTAAACCCACTATACGATTCTTAAAGCAGTGGAAAGGAGAACAAAAAAAAATAATAGAGATTTCCTTTAGGCCAGCATGTGCTCTGCACGTGCTAGCAAGCCTATAATCACCATGGACATAAGAACATGCGGAAGAACTCCCAAGGAGTTCTTCACTGATTGTAAATCTTAATCGACTCAAAAACAAAGTAGAATTAAACTCTAAATTTCTCCCTATTCGTGATCTATTTAAAGGCCCTAATTCCTCTGATTTCTCCTCATCAAAAATCATCAAAGCTTGCTGCAATTCTTTCCTTCTTTTCCTCTTGATTGCCGGCAGCTTAGTTTTGTCTTGGCCACCAAAAATCAGATCAAATCCCTTCAAAAATCAGGTAAATCTCTTCTCTCTTACTCTCTCAATCTTTTAGGGGTTTTAATCTTGAATTTTTGTGGAATTTTTTGCTGAAAAATCATTTGAAAATCACTATTTTTTGGATCCCCTATTTTTTTTGTTTTGTTTTGATTTTCCATTGCAGTTTGGCCATCGTCGGTCACCAGACCCGGTAGCTCGACGTCGCTAGGGACTGCCCCATAGTTGAAGTGGTGGTTGGCAGGGGGGAGGCCTCTTAGTTCGAAAACAAGGAGGAGGAAGACCTCCCCTATTCCGTGAAGGAAGAAAAGGAAGAGAAGAGGATGCACAGGTCCTCTCTTCTCGTGAAGAAAAAAAAGAGGAAAAAAAAAGAAAAAAAGGAAAGGAAAGAAAAGAAAAGATAAAAAAGATAAATAAATAACAAAAAAATAACATAGTTTCTCTCTCTTCTCTCGCTCCCTTCAGTCTAAATCCTTACTTTCTCTCTCTAGAATGTTGGACTTTCTCTAGAATTTTCTCTCTCTTAATGGATTTCTCTCTTGAAGTTATTTTTCTAAGATTAGCCCAGTGAAAGGCTTCCTTTTGATGATTTTGATCGAGTTTAATGAAGGATCTGATCCTAAATAAAATTTTGATTTGAGATTTATTTAAATTTAATTTTGAATTAAAATTAATATAAAAATATAATTTTGAATAATAGGCACTAAAGAATCTCCTAAAAGTTAATCGATTTGTTCATTTAATGGTCCGTAAAAGGTAAGTAATGAATCATCTTCTCGAGATATTTCATATTTATTTTAAAAATAAATAATTATTCTTTAAATTATGCATGATTTATGAAATTATGTTTGAACAAAAAGTAATTTTGAAATACTATGATTTATTGATTATACATATATTCAGTGAAAATTATGATATGTTACAATACAAAAGTATTTTAATCTAGATAAAATTTATGCTCTCACCCTAATTATATTTTGATGGACTCCACTAATGGAGATTATATGTTGGTACTCAGTAGACCCTGTCAGTGGAGGTTATGTACTGGTATTTAGTGGATCCCGCCAGTAGAGGTTATGCGTTGGTACTCAATGGATCCTGTTAGTAGGGATTGTGTGCTAGTATTTAATGGACCATGTCAGTGGAGATTGTGAAGGAAAAACCATCTTTTTCCTTTGTAGGATCTTTCAGATTTCACCAAATCTGAGGTGGAATAAATTAAAATTTTTTATCCTATGCTATTTCAGATCTAATATCTTTTAGATCTAATCTTATTATCTGATATTTAAAATCTAAAATTAAATCCAAAACTATGATGAAAGAAGAAGTACCTCAAGGGTAATCTGATTACCCTGTAGATGATCTTAGCACAGCCTGAGATTCTGAAATAGTCACGCAAGCGCCTGGCCTCTACCAGTATCCACTCGAGCAGGACTTGAAATATTTTTTCCTCGCAAATCTATACTCCAATAATCAGATCTAATTCTGATTAGAAAGATTTTCAAAAGTCTTCCTGAAGTTGGAGCAGCAACCTGTTGAAGATGTCCTGCAGCCTTCCTATTCCAGGCATCACCATGCCTTTTCCTTGCACCAGGTGAACGTCCAACTCCTTGGACATGAAGAGGGGAGAGAGGAGAGCATGGAGGACATGGAGAAGAGGGGAGGGGGTGGCAGCTATTGGGTTTTTTGCATAAAATAATTTCTACCACGAAACCCTAGGTGCAGAAGGGTTTATATATGCCCTGTATGCTACGCAGTGCCACATTATTCAATCAATCAAAAAATTCTAATAAATTCTGAAAAAATTCTAATTGGTGGAGTGATATCATCTGATCACACAAATAAGAATCCCACCTTATCTCCAAAAGATGGCACCAACATTGGATAAGCGCAAATAGAGGTGGCGCCCAAGAGTTTAAATTGATCAAGACTCTCCAATCCTTATCCACTTGGGGCGCCCACTTTAATCCAATTGGGTTCACACCATAATCTGATTATGGCACCCAATTTGATGTGGCTTGGCTTGTGGACACTCCACAAAAAATCTTCCAATAAGCCCACTTCAGTTTAAGATCCATATGTCAACTTTTGATAGATGTCCTAAAATAAAATTGACAGGTGCTAAGAATTAGCAGGTGTTATCTTAAATTCATCTCATGAATTAAGACAAGCTTTTTCTGAGTTAGACAAGCTTTATTTAGACTGAGAAAAACCTTTTCAAGATTCTCTGGATGAGTCAAATCATATTTGGCTCAGTAGAGACAGAAAAGATTACACGAGGAGAAAGTTAGGCTCAATCGAGTGCTAGCATGATTTTCTTGAACCTAATTGGATCTTATCCAAATCAATTGAGCTAGCTCAATTGATGACATCCAAATCCTAACCCTTATTTGTGTGACCCAGTTAGGTTTAATTCTGTATGGTAATGAGACATGTCATGATCTCATCATCGACATCATCGAAACTTCTTTCGATGGATCAGAACTCTTCTGATTCAGACAATTAGAATGATCAATCATCAATATCATTCTAATTGCTTTCAAAATTCATCAGTGACACCTAGTCGTATGTGGTGGCAACCCATCAGAACTGAAGACGAACCTCTCGATGCAGCTACCTGTGTGATTGAGTTCCTCTATCATGAGTCCTGATTGAATTAGGGTTAAGGTGAACTCATCAAACCCAACATCAGTCATATGAATCAATCGATCAATCCGAGTCTGATGTCAAACCTTAATGAAAAACTTTTTTCCATTATTTCACTCTGCCATGGCCATGGGCTTAAGGACTCGATCTTTCGATCATCATAGGACTACTCCTCTCATCTACCGAGGTTGATGGATCCCATCTTGGTGCGATCTGGTTTCTATAATGAACATACTACAGCCAACATACACCTCAAGATTTTGAATGGCTAGGAGACCGAGTTATGGTGTAGTCAAACTATAACACACTCAAGGTGAACCATCGATGCACTTCAGATCAAAAAACTAGACACACAACTGCACCATCGAGCTAGTCATCGATGAGAAGGTAGACTTCCTTACGACTGCTTGATGTGGTCACGCTCAGTACTCTCATTCTCAATGAATACCTGTACTCTCGCTTTGGTGTCTCCAAACTGTAGACTCAAGACTCATCTACCCTAAGAAAGCAATCGTACACCAACCTTCCAGTTCGATCACCATCCTCATGATGATCCTATGGTCAGGAGCAGTTTATTAGTTAGTTATGTAAATTCATGCCTTAAATTTTCAACTCTTGAAAATATGAATTAACATTTCCACTAACTCAAAGGATGTATCACAGACACAATGTACATAATATGATAGAAGAATAATCTTTTTATTCATTTATAGTCAAAATTATAAATTTATCCTTAGATTTGTACAGGAATGTGTCAGCCGATCTGGCATCTAGGGCACACATCTAACAAACTCCCACTTGACCTAATGTCAATTGGCTACATATCTAAGTCTCATCTTCTCAAGGTGGACTTCGATCTTCTATTGGCCTAATAGCTTAGTCAGCGGGTCTGTCATATTGTCTATGGAGTCGACTCTCTTGATCTCGACATAACCCTTTTCGAGGTAATCACGGATCAAATGGAATCACCGCTCGATGTGCTTGGACTTCTAATGAGATCTTGGCTCCTTAGCTAGGACTATGGCACCATTATTGTCACAGTAAAGAGGTATGGCATCCGATGACATCACTCCAAGCTCTACGGCAAACTTCTTATACCAGAATGCCTCCTTCGTAGCTTCCGATGCAGCAATGTACTCTACCTCCATGGTGGAATCAGCAATCACCGACTGCTTGGAACTCTTTCAGCTAACTGCACCACCATTACAAATGAACAGACTTTCAGATGTTAACTTTCGATCATCTATATCAAACATAAAGTTTGAGTCTGTATATCCCTAAATCTAGAGTTATTCATTCCCAAAGACTAGAAACATATCCTTAGTCCTTCTCAAGTACTTAAGGATACATTTCACAGAAGTCCAGTGCTCTTCGCTTGGATTCAACTGATATCTGCTTGTGACACTCACAGCATGGGCTATATCAGATCGTGTACATAGCATGGCATACATGAGGCTTCCTATTGCCGAAGTATAAGGGATCTTGCTCATGTGTTCAATCTCCTCAGGTGTGCTAGGGTACATCTTCTTAGAGAGATAAATACCATGTCTAAAAGGTAATAAACCTCTTTTGAAGTTTTCCATGCTAAACCTCTTTAGCACCTCCTCTATGTACATCTTCTGTGAAAGTCCTAGCATCCTATTTGGTCTATCTCTATAGATCTTAATACCCAGTATGAAGGATGCCTCTCCTAGATCTTTCATAGAGAACTCCTTAGACAATCATACTTTGACTGAGGTCAACATAAAAATATTATTTCCAATCAGGAGGATGTCATCTACGTACAGTACGAGGAAGATAATTGTGCTCCGACTAACCTTTTTGAACACACATGGTTCCTCCTCATTCTTGATGAAACCAAATATTTTGATCACATCATTGAAACGAGTATTCCAACTCCGAGATGCTTGCTTAAGTCCATAAATGGACCTTTGCAGCTTGCAGATCCTGTGATCATCATCGCTGGATGTGAAATCAAGCAGCTGTTCCATATAGATATCTTTCTCAAGATATCCATTTAAGAATGCCGTTTTCACGTCCATCTGTCATATTTCATAATCGAAATAGGCTGCAACAACAAGCAATGTGCGGATGGATTTTTGCATGGTTACAGGCGAGAAGGTATCCTGATAGTCAATGCCTTCGCGCTGACTATAATCTTTCACTATGAGCCTAGCCTTGAATGTCTCTATATTCCCATCTACACCTATCTTTCTCTTGAAGATCCATTTACACCCAATAGGTACAATACCTTCAGGTGGATCTACCAAGGTTCAGACTTGGTTTGAGTGTATCGAGTTAATTTCTGATCTCATTACCTCTAACCATTTCTCGAAATCGATATCTGATATCGCCTCATCATAGGTCTTGGGATCATCACCATGAGCCTCATTTCTCGTGAGGAATATTTTCTCTATATCCTCTTGTATGGTACCTAAGTACCTTTCAGGAGGACAGAAAATCCTAGTCGATCTACGAGGTGGAAGAGATTGTGTTAGGACTGATTCTGATTGATTTGATTCTTCAGGTTCTTGAGCTCGTTGCTCTTGGGAGACATTCTCCTTGAGCTTAATTATTCTTCCGATGCCACCATCTTGAATAAATTATTTTTCAAAAAAAATAGTATTTCGACTCATAATCACATTGTGGTCTTCCAGAATATAAAAATAGTATCTTAATGACTCTTTAGGATATCTTATGAACCGAGCTCTAAAAGACCTAAACTCTAACTTGTCTGCCTGCTGTCTCTTGACATGAGCCGGACAACCCCAAATTCTGAGATGATTCAGACTTGGCTTCTTACCATGCCATATCTCATATGGTGTGGTAGGAACGATTTTAGAGGAAACCCTATTCAATACATAAATTGCTGTCATGTGACAATATCCCCAAAAAAATTTTGGGAGGTCCGTGAAGCTTATCATGGAACGGACCATATCTAATAGGGTCCGATTTCTTCATTCTGAAATCCCATTGAGTTGAGGCGTTCCAGATGGAGTCCATTGAGAGACTATACCATTATCCTTAAGATAGTCTAGGAACTTCCGACTAAGGTATTCACCTCCTTGATCTGATCAAAGGACCTTAATAGGCTTTTCTGTTTATTTTTCTACCTCATGTCTGAATTCTTTGAACCTTTCAAAAGCTTCAGACTTGTGTTTCATTAGAAACACATACCCGTACTTAGACATATCATTGGTAAAAGTAATAAAGTAGACGTAGTTGCCTCTAGCCGGCACATCAAATGGGCCGCACACATCCGTATGTACTAGGGCAAGTAGGTCTGTGGCCCTTTCCCCATGTCCTACAAAAGGGAGCTTGGTCATTTTGCCTTGAAGGCATGATTCACAAACTGGATATGACTCGAAAGTCAACGGACTCAATAGCCCAAATTTTTTTAATTTGTTAACCCTATCTTCCGCTATATGACCTAGCCTTAGGTGCCACAGATACCTATTATTTAGACTATCTCTAGGTCTTTTAATTCTTATGACATTCATATTTTGCTCAATATTAAATACAGATACATCAACATGTAACTGATAGAGACCGTAAATGATAAAATCATTTACAACTTTATTATTTTCAAAAAAAATATTACAATGGTCCTTATGAAAGCTAATCACATAGCCTTCTTGTGCTAAACATGAAACAGAAATCAAATTCTTGCTTGCTGCAGGTACATAATAACAGTCTCTTAAAACTAAATCTAATCCTAATGGTAATCATAGAGGGTACGTTCCCACGGCCACGACAGTAACTCTTGCTCCGTTCCCGATGCATAGGATCATCTATCCATCCCTCAGCCTCCTGCTCTCCTCAAGATCCTGCATAGAAGTGCATAAATGAGCACTAGAACCAGAGTCAAGCACCCAATTGGATGCAGAAGAAATCATAAAATTAGATTCGATAATGAGCATACCTCCAGAAGAACCATCCTTCTTATTCTTCAGGGTGGCCAGGTATTGAGGACAGTTCTGCTTCCAATGGCCGTCTGATTGGCAGTGAAAATATTTTTCCTTATCAGCAGCCTTCTTCTTCGGTTCTGTCTTTTTCTTTTTTTCATCCACCTTCTGCTTCTTCGCAGACTTCTTCTTCTTTCCAAAAGACTTTCTCTTGGTAGAAGTCCGCTCCACAGTAAGAACTGAGCCTTTTGAACCTTTCATTGAAAGCTCAGCCATAACCAGCATGTTCATTAACTCGGCCAAGGTACACTGCATCTTATGCATATGGAAGTTCATGATGAACTGACCATATGCATCGGACAAGGACTGAAGGATCACATCAATCTGAAAATCCTTGTCTAAGATGATACCGAGCTTCTCAAGCTCCTCAAGGTCCTTGATCATTGTCAAACAATGATCTTGGACTGACTGCCCATCACGCATCTTGGTCTTAAAAAATTTTTGATAGACTTGATACTTGGCCGTGCGACTCTGTTCACCAAACAACTCTTGTAGGTGAGCCAACATTTAGCGGGTAGTCAAAATATTTTCATGTTGGTGCTGCAAGTCATCAGACATTGCACCTAACATGTAGTACCTTGCTATGTTATCATCATTCGTCCACTTTTCCAAAGATGCTCTCTGTTCAGCAGTTGGACGTGCTGGCATGGCAGGTGGGTCTTGGTCCAAGACATGAGTTAATTTTTTGAAACCCAGAATAATTCTATAGTTCCTTAACCAGTCCTTGAAATTTGGTCCAGTCAGTCTATGGGTGTCTAGAATTTTGGTCAGGGGGTTTGAGGTAGACATATTTTCTGTAAAGAGTCCAAAGTTTTTAGTTAGATTTTGCAATCAGACTCAATCAATTTGTTTAGAATTTTTATTTTTAAACAAATTAGGCTCCCACTATTTTCTCAGATCCCTACACTTCCTTAGTAGAAATGTAAAAATCTCCGTGATTAGTGATTTCTAGTGGGTGGTGCGGTCACACCGACTGGCTCATCACCTTACCTAACAGTTATTGGTGATGGGTCAACCGATGAGTGGACAACTCTTGTCCAATGATTCTCTAATCATGGTGCACCTAAAACTTGATCTCTAATTCATGAAGCTCATCGTGTCCAGGATATTGCTCCAATCCTTAGTTAAGCCAAACCCACCATTTGCACGAACTAGATTCCTGATTGGGTCCCTCATCGTATCCGAAATATTGAGCCCAACCCATCCCCTAATCCATAGCATCCAATACCTAATGGACATGGTTGCGTCTTCCCGATGCAACTGAGCCACTGTAACCAGCCGAGAACAATCAACCCCGGGAAGGGCCCGCACATCTATAATGGTGGAAGACTTAGACTTAATATTTTCTTAGGAAGATTTGTTTAGGTCTTATTAAACTTGACTTGATATAGTCATAACAATTATGACTAACCTAGTGGCATGGGTTAGCTCGAATTGTTAGCCACCTCTAATCAGAACTGAGTCGACACATATGGCCAGGTAAGTGAGATCGATGGGAGGGATATGCCATTAACTCGACAAGAACGCATTCGAGTCGAGTAGCTCCCAATTAAAAACCATTCGGTCACATCTGCCCAACTTACCTTAGATACCAAATTATTGAACCAGAACCAATTGGATTAGCCTACAATTCAGGCTCTAACCACTGAGCCAAATTAGGTCTTAACTTGATCGAGTCACATCCGAATGTGATTTGATCTTGACCCAGACTTAATCCTATTAGGCTGGTCAATTATTAGCTTTCATGATCCCACCTAACCAACTCTTGATTCGGTTTGATCAACCGCTAGACCTAATTGAGCTACCCAAGCCCAAACCCAATTTTATCAAAATGCCTTAGATTTAAAATTTTTAATTTTAGACCTAACTTAATTTCATAAGCTTAATTCATTAATTAAGTTTGGGTTCATAAACAAAGCATGTAAAATAAATCCTAGGGTTTCAAGATCTAGGGTTTTACAGAAAAATTAGTTTTGATTTCTGATTAAGGATGAACGCGCGGCACCCCTACACGTCATATGAACACCCCATTGAATGAAAAGAGAGGGTCTTAAAATCCTACTTAATTCTTATGACTGGACGGCCATGAGGAACACCTTAATCAGAAATATAAATTTAACTACAAAACTAGTTAGATCAAAATTTACATATCACATACACAATTTAAGATCTAACTAATACATGCTTTGCATACATCTCATGTATCAAAAATTGATTTAATTAACATATTTTCAGATCTGATACATCACATGTAATATCTGAAAAATAAGATTTAAATTAAACTATTCAAAATAAAAAACTATTCTAGACAAGTTACTAGAACAGTTCTGCAACTAGTCTAGGCATGCATCAGATTAATTTTATGTAACAATTAAAAATTTATTTTCTATTTTTTGATTTTATTATAATATTTATAATATCAAAAAAATAGAGAATAAATTATATCTAATTTATATTTTAATCTCATTAAAATATAAAACTATAAAACTAGTTATAGATCAAACTATTCTTAGTCTAGTCATGCATCTCATGCATGTTAAATCTTTTTAGATTTAATTTTAAATATTTTAATTTTAGATCCTATCATATCTGATGTGATATCTGAAATCTTTAATATCAGATGAATAAAAATTAAAATCAGATCTAAATTAGATCTGAAATAAAGCCAACAACCTGGCTCTGATACCAGTTGAAGGAAAAATTGCCTTTTTCCTTTGCAGGATCTTTCAGATTTCACCAAATCTGGGATGGAATAAATTAAAATTTTTTATCCTACACTATTTCAGATCTAATATCTTTTAGATTTAATCTTATTATCTGATATTTAAAATCTAAAATTAAATCTAAAACTATGATGAAAGAAGTACCTCAAGGGTAATCTGATTACCCTGTAGATGATCTCAGCATAGCCCGAGGTTCTGAAGTAGCCACACAAGCGCCTGGCCTCTACCGATATCCACTTGGGCAGGACCTAGAACATCTTTTCCTCACAAATCTATGCTCCAAAAATTAGATCTAAATCTGATTAGGAAGATCTTCAAAAGTCTTCCTGAAGTTGGAGCAGCAGCCTGTTGAAGATATCCTGCAGCCTTCCTGTTTCAGGCATCACCATGCCTTTTTCTTGCACCAGATGAACGTCCAACTCCTTGGACATGAAGAGGGGAGAGAGGAGAGCAGGAAGGATATGGAGAAGAGGGGAGGGGGTGGCAGCTATTAGGTTTTTTGCATAAAATAATTTCTACCATAAAACCCTAGGCGCAGAAGGGTTTATATAGGTCCTGTATGCTGTGCAGTGCCACATCATTCAACCAATCAAAAAATTTCAATAAATTTTGAAAAAAATTTGATTAGTGGAGTGATATTATCTAATCACATCAGATAAGAATCCCACCTTATCTCCAAAAGATGGCACCAACATTGGATAAGCACAAATAGAGGTGGCACCCAAGAGTTTAAATTGATCAAGACTCTCCAATCCTTATCCACTTGGGGCGCCCACTTTAATCCAATTGGGCTCATGCCATAATCTGATTATGGCACCCAATTTGATGTGGCTTGGCTTGTAGACACTCCACAAAAAATCCTTCAATAAGCCCTCTTCAGTTTAAGACCCATATGTCAACTTTTGACAGATGTCCTAAAATAAAATTAGCAGGTGCTAGGAATTAGCAGGTGTTGTCTTAAATTCATCTCATGAATTAAGATAAGCCTTTTCTGAGCTGGACAAACTTCATTTAGACTGAGAGAAATATTTTTAAGGTTCTCTGAATGAGTCAAATCATATTTGGCTCAGTAGAGACAAAAGATTACACGAGGAGAAAGTTAGGCTCAATCGAGTGCTAGCATGATTTTCTTGAACCTAATTGGATCTTATCCAAATCAATTTAGCTAGCTCAATTGATGACATCCAGACCTTAACCCTTGTTTGTGTGATCTAGTTAGGTTCAATTCTGTATGGTAATGAGACATGTCATGATCTCATCATCGACATCATCAAAACTCCTTTCGATGGACTAGAACTCTTCTGATTCAGACAATTAGAATGATCGATCATCAATATCATTCTAATTGCTCTCAAAATCCATCAGTGACACCTAATAGTATGTGGTGGCAACCAATCAGAACTGAAGATGAACCTCTCGGTGCAGCTACCTGTGTGATTGAGTTCCTCTATCATGAGTCCCGACTGAATTAGGGTTAAGGTGAACTCGTCAAACCCAACATCAGTCATATGAATCAATCGATCGATCCGAGTTTGATGTGAAACCTTAATGGAAAACTCTTTTCTATTATTTCACTCTGTCATGGCCATAGGCTTAAGGACTCGATCTTTCGATCATCATAGGACTACTCTCATCTACCGAGGTTGATAGATCCCATCTTGGTGCGATCTGGTTCCTACAATGAACATACTACAGCCAACATACACCTCAGGATTTCGAATGGCTAGGAGACCGAGTTATAGTGTAGTCAAACTATAATACACTCAAAGTAAACCGTCGATGCACCTCAGGTCAAAGAACTAGACACACAACTGCAGCATCGAACTAGTCATCGACGAGAAGGTAGACTTCCTTATGACTGCTTGATGTGGTCACGCTCAGTACTCTCATTCTCAATGAATACCTATACTCTCACTTCGATATCTCCACACCATAGACTCAAGACTCATCTATCCTAAGAAAGCGATCGTACACCAACCTTCCGGTTCGATCACCATCCTCATGATGATCCTATGGTCAGGAGCAGTTTATGAGTTAGTTATGTAAGTAAATGCCTTAAATTTTTAACTCTTAAAAATATGAATTAATATTCTCACTAACTCAAAGGATGTATCACAGACAGAATGTACATAATGTGATAGAAGAATAATCTTTTTATTCATTTATTATCAAAATTATAAATTTGCCCTTAGATTTGTACAGGAATGTGTCAGCCGATTTGGCATCTAGGGCACACATCTAACAGATTGTGTGCTGGCATACAATGGATCCTGCCAATAGGGGTTAAATGTTGGTCATAATCGAGGCTATTGAGTTATGAATATTTTGATTCAAATTAGATTTATGATTATATTGTATATAAATATTTGAAAAGATTGGATTTACAATATTGAATTAGCATGAAATATATTTTATGTTTATTCACAGTATTGTTCTTGAATATTATAAAATATCTGAAATATCTAGTTGAGATATTTGTTACTTACTGGACTGTTTAGCTTATTACCTCTCTTTTTATTTTTTTCAGATTCAGATAATTAATTGTGATAATGGATAATAATGTTGGGACAGAGCTTTTAGAGGTGAGATTTAGCATTGTCAACTTCATTGAACTTAGATCTATTATTTTATTTTTAGTGAAACTTTATTGGATATAAGATATTTTATTTAGTTATTTGAATTAAAATTGAATAATAATTATTTAAATTTTATTTTACTGTGATGCATTGATATCGTGATGAGATGCCTTGCATGCTTATGGAGAGAGTTCTTCATAAGTATGCTGTGGTTGTCATGACCTTTGACTCGTGATCTCAGTTCAAGAGCATAACATTAACGTGTGAATAACACGAAGGCAATAGGCGTCACTGGAAAGTTTCTCGGACACTGCCCTACTCTGGGGCTTGTCCAAATTATTCAAAAAAAAAGAGAATTTTGTGAGATCTATCTCAAATTTCATTTCCATCTAATGCTCTGATTTTTTAGTATAACGAAAAGTGACCGAAGGATAGAGATTTCGGCTGAGGGTTGATATTCAAGGGGTCGAACCGGCTGCTCCCTCCCAACAATGTTTTCCTCCTCTAAGGAGGGAAGCGAGGGTACAGAAGGGACGGATGGGATAGGGGTCAAAGCCAAGTTACACCTTTTTGTTGAACCGGGACCTCCACCTCCAGTATTTCGCCTGCCACATTACCAATCGAATTCTGATCTAAAGTTGAAGTGAATAAAAAAATTTGATGATGCATGGCGGGTAAATCAGATGAAACTGAGGAAGGGGAAAGTCTTGCCTTCAGCTTGCTGCTCCTCTCGGCATTTGGACCGATGGGGAGACCCGTGGGAGGGAAGTGCCTTAGCTTGAAGTACTTATCCATACATTAGAAGGGAACAGCTTTGTCTATATTTTGAGAGTAGTGTATTTTGCGGGATTACTACTTCCTTTTCCTGTTCTGTTCCTGAGCGGAAGCCACCTCCTTTAATCCCTGTTTCAAAGATTGATAATTTCGTATCTAACTGTATAAAGGCAGGCGCAGATCTATGAATAGGAGATGTTGTGCGAGAAAGAACTACTCCGCCCATCCACAGCTATTATGATGATAGAGAACCCGGGACACAGGAATCACCTGGATCTCAGCAAAGGGAGAGGATGCTTGCTGTGGTTTCCCCAACGCCCGAGCATTGTTTTCGTTCTAAAAGAACTCACACTGGACTCCTCTCTCGTTTGCTCTATAGCTCGATCGCATCCCGACTGATCGGGGCATTGACTTCTGAATAAGCTAATCCAATCGATTCGCTCACCTCCGCCCTATCCGAAGCTCCCGCTTTCCGTAACTGGTCAGCATCCTACTAACTCAAGGGATCCTGTCAGTCACTGACTTATCTTTCAACTCGTTGCTGATTTCGTTTCTAGGATGGGTTTGGCTCTGCCTGTAGCTATTCTTGTAGCCGTTAGGGCTGGCCGAATGATCCATCAAATGAATAGCCCGTACTCAAACTACATTATGTGAAATGTGAACTGATGGTTTGGATGCCCCTATCACTACGCCTAACTATGTGCCGATGCAAATTCTAGAAGTTTATTTGAGGCAAAGAGATTCGAAGGTTCAGAGATGGACTAGAGTTAACAAGAGGCCGATCCATAAAGATCGAAATTTTTTTATTGAAAGAGAAGTTGAAAAAAAAAATAAACCATGTATGCAGATTTCATCCTTTCAATGATCCAGCTTCAATGATTCTTTCAGACCGGGACTGTCAGTAATGACTTCGTATCAAACGAAATAAACACCCTTTTTTTTGTGCCAACTAACAGAGAGACCAGAGTTCTTATAGAATTAGTCACTATGCCCACCCTTCCATTTCTTTATTCCCCATCCTACCTTTCCGATTCCAGTAATAGTCCACCCCATCGGAGTTATTTCACAAAGACTTGCCATGGTAAGGGAGAAGGGGGAAAACTGAATAACACCAAACTTGCGCTCCAAGCATGGGATAAGCAATGTTTCGGATGGCAAAATCCTTAACTAGAACTAGGAAGAGAGAAGGGAGCGTCTAGCTGAAGCTTTAGATTCCGCGTCTTCCTCTGCGGAGAATGACTTGGACAAAAAGGGAAGTGACTTGGACAAAAAGAGAAGTGACTTGGACAAATCTTGTTTGTCGATAGCCTCGGACCAATCAATCGAATATTGATTAATACGTAATCGATTGAACACTACTTGAAAACGGTTCTTCTGTTCAGAAACGAAATGTTCCAAATGTTCCTGGAAATTCTTGCTCCCATTGGAACATTTGTATCTATATGCATCAGGATCCCGATTCATGGATCTCTCGGTTCGAGAAATAAGAGGATCAAACCATTTCTTCTGACTCTTTTTCAAATTCGATAAATGTTGGTTGAAGACTAGTGCTTTTGCTGCTGTCTCTGCCACAGCAGCCCCTGACAGGTTTCTCTTATGCAATTCAAGCAATCCCCGCTCACTCATATGGCCAACCGCATATGCCACAACAGTGTCTGGTCTTTATAACCCGGACTGGTTACTGTTGCTCCACCTTTAACTGTACTCCCCATAAGCTTGACAAAGGGCTCCCTTCTCTAAGGCCTATCTCTGGGATGCCCCCTTTCACACTCTTGCTTGACCCGATCAACTTGTTTTGACTCGACAAAACCCAATCTACTCGTATCTGTTGCTCCCCTTTGAAAATCGAGTTCATAAAATGAGTTTTTCTCTTTGAAAAGGTTCCGAGTTTTCGTATCTTCTCCCGAGAAGGAATGACCTAAGTTAAGTAAGTGGTCATCAGTTGTATCTTCCCAGAGAGATAGCTAGGATAACGAGGTTGGTTCGAAGTCTCGATGACGCATTCCCGTCGGTCTTTAGTTAGGCTGTATACCACGATATCATCGAGGCCCTAGAGGTAAACCCTAAACTAATCATACGATAACTCCAATAATCCAAATGCTGAGTCAATTGATATTTGTAATAATTTCGAAATGAAAAAGAAGAAGGGTTTTTAATTTTAAAAACCCTTCTTCTTTTTTCATTCAAGTATTTAATCTCACCAAAGAAAAATGGTCTAATTAAGAAATTTTTTCTTTTCTAACGATCTAGATTAATGATACTTAATTAAGATTAAGTAAGTATCATAAAAATAAAAAAAATAGTTCTTTTTCTCATTGAAAAATTTATTACCTATTTTTTTGACGAGCTCCAATAGACTTCTTTTCTTCGGGATTCAATAGTAACTCAATCTACCCATGGAGAATCGACGGCCTCAATGGCGAGGAAGTCGAAGTCGTTTTGGCAAATATGTTAGCAGCCGCTAACACCTATGTCCCGCCTAAGGTAGAGGAAGAGGTGGAGCTCACCCGCTCATGCTCTTCATGCCTTGGACCGCGAGCTGAGACCGTCCGTGCATCGTTGATCTTCGTGGGCGATGGAATCGTGACCGGAAGTTGATCGTTGAAATGAGTAAGAAGATAAAGTTCGATCATCTCTAGTAAGCCAGCCCCCGGTGGGAATAAGAAAGCCATTTTTTCGTGGGTGCAGTCGTCACCGCTACCGAATAATGCTGAGAAAAATGGAAAGCGCCTATTAAAGAAGAGGGACTCGATTAAAGGACTCATACAAGACTTATTCCAGTACTCGCCCAAGGCGGGTTCCATTAGTTTAGCTAGTGAGGTAAGTCAGTACAGCCAGTCCACCCCGTGTGGTAAGAGCCTTTTGAAATTCATTTTTGCAGGTGAGCCAGATGCCGAGTCTACCTCTGCCAAGTCCCTCTTTCTAGGAGGATTTTATCCATCAATGTCAGCTGGATTGGATTGGTAAGTTGCTTTTGAGTTCGATTTTCATTACTCCGAATCTTCTTAGTTCGATTCTGCCTCTGCTCCCTCACTCACTGAATCCCAACCGAATTCTGACTCCTTGCTTCCCTTATAACCTCCAACTTTTTCCTCTGAAGATCTGATAGAATTGAAATCTCCTAAACAGATCCATGGTGCTGATATAGAATTTGCCAAGCGTAAGATATCCCTCCATAAAAGGCGTCGTTCGGATACCATTTCCTTTGAAGAAGATGATTTCTTACTGGATTCCAATGAGCACAACCGCCCGTTGTACCTTGAAGGAATCCTTAACAGGAAGCCTGTAAAGCGTATTCTAGTCGATCCAGGTTCAGCGGTGAACCTCTTACCTTTACGAACCCTGAGGAAGGTTGGACATCAACCTCGTGATCTTGAGGCTGCAAATTGTATCATTCAGGGGTTTAATCAAAGGGGCCAATGGCATATCATCTTCCATATGTGGGGCAGTACCTCTATGATTCACTAATGGTGAATGTGATCTCCTGACCCCACTCTCGCGAATCACTCCTTCCTGCTTGAAGTGTGAATGGGTTTCAAGATAACAAGTCGCTACCCAATAGCCCATTTGTGAGCGGGTGGCGGTGAAGCAAACTTGCCATTATCCCAAATGACAGGAAGTTAGTGAGTCTTCGAAAGTCTTTGTCGGTAGTCAAAACGTCCCTTACTACTTTCCAGCCTTCCCTTCTATATCCCTTGCAGCTAGTGTAGCAGTAGTCACGTTCCTCTTCTTTCCAATCGAGTGACTTCACTTTTCCTCTAATAGATCTTTCCGATCCTGGTGCGCATAGCCGTTTCTACTGTGGAATTAGTCCTAGGCGAAAGCTTCCTCGATGGACAAAATCTCTGTTCTTTTTCCGTGAACATTGCTCATCTTCCCCCGAGATGCTCTGTACGAAGTTCATGGATTTGAAACTGCCCGCACCCGCAAGCCCAAGCCGATCAGTCACGAATCCGAGCAAGAAAAGAACGTAACCAACGATTTCGCGGAAAGGAAATCTCCACGTTTGGTTTCCATCCATTCCGCCCAAGTGGCTCACCCGCGGTCATCTAACTGGCGACCCCATCGAATCAGAACGTTCGACGTCCAGCCTAGAGCTAACCCCGGAAATCACGGAACTCTCTTCTCTTTCAATGGCATCGCTTATTCCTTCAACATCTGCAGATAGGGTACGATCTCGAGGACATTCAAAAGGCAGATGGATCGATTGCCCGAAGCGAAGGAAGCAAGCCACAAGAAGGGATCTCCTACTGAACGATAGGAAAGTGAGTTCTTCCAGTTGGCATTCAGAAAGAAGAGCGTACTACGGTGCTTAATCTGTCCATGTGGGCAAGCAAGTACTCCTAATCGGCTGTTGCAAGCTGCTGTCCAAACCGGTTCTCTTACACCAAACAGGTTCAAAGCTATAAGTAACAAGACTCGGTCCTTAGGAATGAAAACGAATCCTACCGTGCTTGCTTTTTTGATCCCCTCTTTCTTTCTAGTTAGGGAGGCCGTAGATGAAAGCCTCTTCAGTAAACTCTTTCCGCTTTCGCTTCTGTTCTGAATCTGGATGGCGGCTTTGGTTGGAGAAGAGAGTGTTTCTAAAATCAATGTAGTTGTATGCAAACCTAGAGCGATTCATATACACTAAGACAAAAGTCTTATCCATTTGTAGATGGAACTTCGACAGCAGCTAGGTCTAGAGGGAAGTTGTGAGCATTACGTTCATGCATGACCTGAACTGAAAGAGACTCTACAAACAAAGCTTTCCGACTCGGCCTTAAGAAGCTTGTATCCTTTGGATTATTGGGACCTAACGAGCCAGGACAGCCTATACCGAAGGAGACAAATTCATACCCTGCCGATTTCTAGGGCTTGCTTTGCTCGGATGTTATTGCCTTTACCCACCGCCCCTGCTCACCGACACCGATGCCAATGAACAGAGTTAGAAGCAGTCAACAGTCAACCGTTAGCAATAGATAACAGTAGTTCGGAACCAGCTTCTGTTTCTACTGCTGTGCAGCTCACTACCAATAGCGATCTAATAGAAAGAAAGTAAGCTATCTACGTAATCCCTTCGATGATCTTTTTCAGAATTGAAAGGGGCAGGAGAAGGGAAAAACAAAACCTCGAGCGGAAGTCTTAGTACCTTTCTCCGATTCTCAAACAAAGGGGATTGGCCCTGATACGGCTAAGGCGAGCACTGAAATGAGAAAGGAACGAGTGACGCAAGACGACTTCGGTTCACACGTGAAAGTGCTTCGAAAAAAAATGATAAAAAAATTAAGTAAAAATTCATTGGTTGATTGTATCATTAACCATTTCTTTTTTTTTGGTGCGAGGAACTTACCATGAATCCACTGATTTCTGCCGCTTCCGTCATTGGTATGCGATCAAGTCTTCCATTCAATTCCAAGTCTTCCATGTTGTTTTCTGGAAAGAGATTGGACGTGGTCCCCTACCTAAAGTAATTATTAAATTGAATGAGTGAAGACTAATACATTGAGTGGGAGAATGTACAAGTGGGAATAAAATAAAGAATGGAAAAACAAGTGTGGAAAAAAAAATCTAAGATAGGAGAGCATCTCTGGAGAAGAGAGCATCATAGGTACAATGCGGGGAACAATTAATTCAGATCTAGAATACACTCATTAAGGAGAAAAAAGTTTTGTGATAGAAACTTCATCTTATACCTTTCCAAATGCACCTACAAAGTGCACAACAAACGAGTCCAAGTCTACATGGAAGAAAAGCACTCATCATAACCCACATAGGACTTTTCTTTTGGAGAAAAGCTATTGGGAGCTTTCCACTCCTGACCAAAAGTTTTTCCAAAATGGAATAGACTCTCGAACAAGGATGGCTTACCAACCATGGACTCTAGATATCTGTAAACCAACTAGTCCATCTTTAACTACAATTCAAGAGGATTAATATTTGAATGTACCATATGAAGGTTAGTGAAGAGACCAAAATCAAGTGTCTAACTTGGTGCCAGTATAAGTTAGTCAAAGCGAGCCTTAGACTAAACAAAACTTGGTTTCATCTTTTAGTGTTGGACTTATCGAATTTTTGTTGCGGAATTGAAAACATATTCTGCTAAAAAATGTGTTCTTTTTTCTTAATGGAGCATGAGATGTTTTCTAAAGGGAAGAGAGAGGTGTGTCTTAACAAAAAAAGCAAACCAAAAAAAAGGCGAGATGTCAAAGAGGGGAGGTGTCTTCTAAGCCCTTTGGGTGAGAGGCTTTTCAACTTTCTTTTCTTTATCCTTTTGTGGCATTCTCTAAAGTGCCGTAAGGGCAAAGCTGAGTTCTGTTAAACAAATATAATTTTGCTCTCTCTAACATTTTCTTCTCTTCTATGATTATCTTTTATATTTTTTATTGGTGTTCATTTTTGTAATCCTAGCTCCAGGCCAGCCAGTCTTAATCAATAAGTGATTATGCCCTTTTACATACTATTACGCTTGAATAAGGACCATGTGATAACCTGATCCAAATCAGCTGCATGAATCTCAAAGTGGCTCTACAAAAAAAGAAAACCAAAGGAATGAAGGCTCTCGGTGGGAGTCTTCTTCCTGATCGAATCTAGCTTGAAATTGATCTCCTAGGGCTGCCAAAAATCATAGGAAATCTCTTGTAAATCTCCCCCTCCCCCTTCCAAGGCATATCACGATGAACATTGGCCCTCCTCTCTTCTTCCTCTATCCCTTTCTTCCTCATTTATGCTGATTTCCCTAGACCTATGTCTGTCAGAAATTGGAGCTGGAGACACCATCAAAGTTCAAGGTAAACGCCAATCCCACCTCTCTCTCTTTCCCTTCTTCTCGTGGCATTTGGCACCATTGCCGGACATCGATCTTGCTAAAAAATCATGAAGAAAGAATCCTATAATTTTTCAGCTTTTCTTTTGCTTTTTCCAACTACCAACATCGTCGTCCCTTGAAGTCGAGTGCCCTAGCCTCTCGACAACCCTCTGCAATAAGTCCATGAACGTCAGAGAAAGCCCAATAGCCAAAAATGAAGAGAAGCCCTAGATCTCCTCTTTTTGGGCCTTTTTCTATGATTTTCTATTGGTTGATTCATGCTACTGGTTGTCCCCTGCCCACCACTATTGACTACCATTGTTGGTCCTTTGGTTGTGTCGTTGCACCCGCCCGAAGCACCAGCCCACACCCATATCCCTCCCTTGTTTGGCCAAGAAAAGAAATGAAGAAAAAGAAGAGAAGAAAAGGAAAGAAAAGAAAAAGAAGAAAGAGATAGAAGAGCTCTCTCTTTCTCTCTCTTTTCTTTCTCTCTCTTGTTTCTCTCCTCTCCCTTTGGGGTTTCTCTCTCTATCTAATCCATAGACCCCAATATGAATGTAAGATGATCTTTTCAAAGAGATCCGAAATTACTTTGAAATCCATGCAGTGGGTCTAATCCCACCCGGTTCTTGCTAGAAATTTATAGCATCTAATCACTGTTAACCTCAATCTATTGAGCATCTTGACATGACCACTGTTGATCTTGATCATAGATTTCTCTTTTGAGAGATACGAAAATTTTTTCTTCTCTTTTTCTCTCTACTTTCTCTTTCTTCACCCACTTTCTGTCTCTAAGAAGATCTAAGAACTCTAAAATCGACTCATGCCTTCCTCTTTTAGGAATCCATGTTGATCCCAACAAAAAAATCTAGAACTACTTGGTACTCGGATGGTCTGTCAGATTGATCACCTGATTAACGACCTCTTTTTATTATTTAATTTTATTAAATTAATTAAAAAATTGATTATAATTTAATATTTTAAATAGGATAATCTAATTCTTCTAATGAAGTTTGAAGATCTAACATAAATGAGGCAAATAGATCTTATGCTCCATATTTATTTTCAAATTTTTATGTTTTCCACACAAATCATCTAGTGCTAATGGACTCATATTTTTCATAAAATAAGAATCGGAGGTATAAGATATGAAAAAGCATATTTTATTATGACCATTGATTTCATAAATATATTTTATAAAAATAACATATTTATAAAGCATAAATTTTATTATTTTTTCCATCTATGTATATATATAGTTTAAGAAAAGATATAAAGATTTTAAATACTCTTAAATAGCTATGAACAAATCTTTAAAATTGAAAAGATTGACATATGGAGCTAGCATCCACAAGAAATATGGCCTTGCCAATAGGTACAAAATTAGCATATGAAACATGAATTCTATCAATTATGAAATATAACGATGTCACGGGTATAAAGTGATCTTAGCATGGATATCCATGAGCAATATTTTGAAACATGATATGAATATCTGATAAGAATGATTTATACATCATATTTATGAAATTTCATAATTTATGGTTGCATGATTCTTTTTATCGAAAGAGCAAGGAGCAAGAAGAGGGAGGCAGAAGAGGGGCACATGATAAAGTGAGGGGAAGGCATAAGGCTACGATGGATGTACCATCCTCCATGCATGAGGGAATTGGGGAAGGAGGTGATAAGAGGCTGATGGAGGGCATGGTGGAGGTGTTGACTTCCATCCCCATCTTCTCAAATGGAGGATGAGTCCATCCCAGTTAACGGGGTTGAGTCCACACCTAAATGTCACACGATGTGCCTTTTATCAAATTTTACAGAACAAGGAGAAAGTAATATGACCCTCCTAAATCTATAGACTAGCTACTTCAGTATGGACCAAGGAGAAAGACAATCTTCCCTGCTTGATTTAGGGCTCTGTATAATATTTTCCTACCAAGCATGCTTTGCAAACAATACCAAAACAATGCATAAATAATCGCAGATCAATTTCCATGCATCTACTTCTCAATTCTAGTAGGTTCTAGAAGTTCAAATGACCATAACCATACCTTGCTGCCATACTTATGTGGTGTCTAATATAGCATCTAAAGCTCTCTAACATGCCCCATGAAACTAGTACTAAGCACTTTGGTGCACTTTAGCTTTGTTTTTAAAACCATTCTTATTATCCTTTATGTAATTATTTTTTTCAGATCTATCTTGTGTCCATTTTTTGCAATGATATAGATAGCAGGTTCTTCTTTTTTTGTACTAGTGGCATATAATTCTGATTTTTTTTTAATTTGTTATCTTTTTTTTAATAGGACAGATCATTCATACAATTTTTGTGTGAATACATTTAGAAGAATCACAAAATAAATATCCCTCGGTGGCTTGGGATCTTTCTCATCCCAGTCCAAAATGGCATCCAAAAGTGTTCCACGACAAAAGCAGTCATTCTGTTAGCTGCTATGTTCACTTCTTGGAAGATACGCCTAATAGTGAAGTTTGCACAGTTGGTCAATGAACTTGATATGTCTATACCTCTGCCTAGAAAAACTGGAGTTTCAGGGGCCCTCGAAACAAACTAATGTTTGGATGATCGTACACTTAATGCACTGGACTAAAATATTTAGTCTATTGTTGAGATGAAATAACAGGTCTCATCGATTGCTAGGGAAGCCTAGGTCGCGACATACAAAATTGAGCAAACAACACCGACTAAGTGACAAGACTGACTTAAGAACACGTGTATCTTTGGGCATCTACTTTAGCCACCGAAAGTGAGATGAAGACTGAAAAATAAAGACCACCGAGTGAAAAACTAGCATCTAGATAAGCTAATACTTGGTCCATAATGAGTTTTGCAATAGGGTTTACTTGAGTTTAGCTGATTCTTAGGACTGTGGACATGGTGATTGTGATCTACTTTAGGTGGGGGCATGGACTTACATAATATTTATTAATGCAGAAATATAGACAGCTCATGGATAGATAGTCACTCAAGGTTTCTAGTTGTAGATTATGATGTCCGTATAATGCACATGAGTTGTAGATTAGATATGTTGCAATGGAAATGAGAAGCAAACTAGAGAGTATGAAGCTGAACTGAAAATGGGTTATTATGTGTAGAAATCTAGAATTGCTGCTGTCAGTGGACTGGGCCTTCCAAATATTAAGTTCAGAGCACCATCCAATAGAACCACCATAAATTCTTTCTGCACCATGGGCGGTGCAACTCGGTGCGCTCTACCTGTGGTGATTGGTCGGTGCATGGGCCTGAATATCCGCTCTGAGGAAAAAAAAAAATTTTTCTCCGGACCCGTGTGTTGACCAATCACCGCGGACGGTGCGGCCGAGCTGCACTGCCCACAATGCAGAAAGAGTTCCTTCCGACCATAAATATTTGGCCAGGATGGTCCAATTTCTAGGCATCATGATTGTTTGGCATTGGGCTTGAATGCTTATTATTAAAGATGAGTAATTCTTTATGCACTACATATGGTGCAGCAAAAATGCACCGTCCCATCTTATTGGATCATATAGCCACCATTTTTCAATACAGTTCGACTTTTTCATTTAAAATTTTGAATGACAAAAATGCCCCTCCTCTTTTGAAAAAATTATGACATTCTGTGATTATATTATGATATTTTGCAGTTAAATTATAACTTCTTGTATAACAGAAAGTCATAATTTTCTTCCAAAAGTTAGAAAGAATGATATTTTTGTCATTAAAAATTTATGAAATTTTTAAATAATGAAAATGTCCTTCTATTTTTATGACATCTTGTGGCCAAATTATGATTTACTGTTATGCAGGAAGTCATAATTTGACTGTAGAATGTCATGATATACTACAGAATATCATAATTTTTTCAAAAGAGAAGGAGTATTTTTGTCATTTAAAATTTTAAATAAAAAAGCAGAACTATAGAAATTAAATGTGCATTGAAAAATGGTAGCTATGTGGCTTAGTAAGGTGGGGCGGTTTATTTTTGCTGCATGACATCTGGTGCACAAAGACTTTCTCATTAAAGATTCAACCCGAACCTAAACTATTGTCTAGCAAAATCTTGGTTCCATGGCTCTCCAATCAGTTGGATCTAACCAACCTCAACATTGATTAACATCTGATTTGAACTAACTTTTATAGAAGACGAGGCAAGGTTGGGTCAAATTATAGATACCATGATTATTCAAGATCATATCTTCACCTTCCATGATATGACCTAATCCAACCCCAAATTAACAAATGACCAAAAATTGATGACTCTTTTGGCTTGACCCTTCCAATATTAACCAACCTAAGTCCCATGGACATTAGTGTGTGTGAAATTAATACTGGTTGCCAAAACTAACCTATGATACTACCATATCACAATGTCATATATGAATTATGGCAATTAATCTAATCATTTTAGAACATCCATCAAGTCAACTGAGCTTGAGCTGCATGGTTGCACTTTCCTGTTTGGAGTCGAGAGGTCAAAGACTCAGTCTTGAGTAGTATTATTTCTTAAAATATTCAACCTTTCAGAAATTTTTTAAGTAAAAAAAAAATCGTAGATTTGTAAGTACCTCATTCATCTCCTACAGCAAGATTTCTTTGACTTATCTGAAAATAAGAAAACAAAAAGGAGAAAATAGTCTAGCAATCATTAATAAATGGCCCTCTTGTCAACATTTTAACTAATGTATTATGGTATTAGACTGGAGCCTCACTCAAACCCTTATTGGCCGGTAAAAGGTCATCATGATGGTTATGTGCCTCAAACACGAGCATTTCAAATTTTTAATATTTAATAACAATTATAGTCATTCTAACAATATTTTAATGAACAATGATGGGAAAATAACTGCATCTTTTCCTTCACTTTCCAAAAAAGTATTATTTCTAGATCATGCAACAACTTTTAGAGAAAGCTTTAATATAAAATTTAAATTTAAAGGTTAAAATTTAAATTAGAAAAAGTACATAATGCTAGCATTATTTAGATATAATAGATTGTTATGAATATTAATCATGCATTACAGTAATAGTTATTTTTTTGCACATTATTATATATATAATATAATGGGTGGTGATGGAAACTTTTCTAATACTTGTAACACCATTATTTAAAACCATGCTCTCTTAAGGCATGAAAGATTAATTATAGGCATGGCATGTTAAAATATTATTTACTACTTGAAAATTATTAAGTACTTTCCTTCAATAATCAATAAGGTAGGATTTTGCGTGCCACTAAATTTAAAGAAATATGAATTTTTTATTTTAAAGATAAAAGACCAAAAAATAAATAAATAAAGCAAAGTTTGATTAAATGGTTGGTCCATGCATCCCTACATCTAATTTAAAACATACGACTCCACTAGGCTCTCCACTGGGCCATAGAGTCCCAGACATTAAGATCAATGACACAAATTAATCTACTTGTGATCACATTATCTATATGAGACAGCATGTCTACATTGAGCCAAAGCCATCATATTATGTCTCAATTTCCTCCACTTAAAGAAATCTAATGGCCAATATTCTTTAACATAATTTGGAAAAGCTTATAAGAAGCCCATGTTGTGTTTGTGATGGGTTCAAGCAAACCAGATGCAACAATTTGCATCCTTAACTGCATACAGATGTTGATTGGCTAAGTCAGGCCCATGGTCGATCTCGCCTATGGGTTGAACGTTAGGCTGAACCTAGCCTATGTTTGGGTTTAATTACTGGTCGCACCAAGCAAGACTAAACCTGCTTTAGTTTTATCGTATCAAAATTTAATCCAGATATTGGGCCAAATCTATTGGGGCTCTCAACATCTTTGATTCAGCCTAGCATTTATTAATTGGATATTAATTTGGGCTGTTAAGACCAGCCACCATATTATTTTTAAATATCCCTATATACAATACTGTTCAATTTCTTATGATAAATATGTTGGATAATGATCTTATTATTTTATAATAATATATATTTTACTACATAGATAGATATTCATATACTATTAGAATTTCATGTTGTGATAGCATATCATAATTCTAATGTTGAAAATTTAATTTAGAAGTAATTATGCTCTTATATTTATCATATTATGTTTTGTTTCTGTCACCTATTTTATATTTAATTTCAAGAATAAATAGAAATAAGAGAAAAAATCACATCCTGCACATTGCTTAGGTAGATTCGTGTGGATGTCTATATTTATAACATTATCAAAAGAGTTCTTTATTTTGGATGGTAAGTAAGGCTCTCATCTAATGTGGTTCACAATAATATAACATTAACAAAAAGCTTATTAGATTATTAAATTATATTAAATAAAGAACTTTTCATTGGTACCACTAAATTAGTACATAAAGTAATGATATTATTAATAATCATATTTACTTAATGTATATTGATATTAATAATTTTTTGCATTAGTAATGTATCCTACAAATATCTTGTGCAGGCCATTATATTATACTAATATTTTATTAGTATATTTCTATTGCATTTTTATATTTGATTTCTATAGTAATATTTGTATAACTGATGGCAAATAACATGATTAATGAATGCAAAACTAATTAAGATTGAAGGATGATAGAAAAGGTGCTCTAATTCAACGTTTATCAAAATGAGGAGATTTGATCGTGAGTGCTATTGATCCCATGGTTATTGTTTTGTTTTATTCTTTATATATATATATATTCAAAAGATGGGAAAGGTATGTGTGGATGGGTGTGACATGGGCCAATATAAGGAGGCATTGGAGCTACTCAGCACATCATTCGAGCATGTACAGTCATCCAATGCTCATATTAGGTAAATATTTTTTTAATTTTTGAAGTATATATATATTTTGTGAAGATGAGAGGGCGCATGTGGATGGTTGTGATATAGGCCAGCGCTGAGGAGGTGTGGAGCTGCCAGGGGCATCATGTAAGGAAGTCTAGAATCTTTTAATTATTGGTGAAATTGGGTAAAGATATTTTCTTTTATTTCTAAGCACATATATTTTTGAAGATGTGAGGGACACGTGGATTGTTGTGACATGGCTAGAGGTGAGCTTGAGACAGTGTGGAAGCGGCTAGGCACATCATATGAGAGACTCTAGAATCTTCTCATGGTGAAACTAGGTAAGGATATATTCTCTTTTGCTTTGGAAGTACATATATTTTCGAAATATAAGAGGGGTACATGTGAGTGTTTATAAAATGAGCCTACGATAAATGCGAGAAAGTGCGGGAAATATATGAAAGAGGTACATGTGGATAGCTGTGATGTGGCAAATGTGGGAAGGCGTGGGAGCCAATAGGTATATCACGTAAAATAGTCTAGACCCTTCTAACGGTGAAACTAGATAAGCTTATTTTGTTTTATTTTAAAATACATATATGGTCTCATTTAATTAGGAGTGAAAGTAATATGGATATTATCTATTCGGATCTATTTTCATATTCAAATTAATTCAAATATGGATTGAAATTTAAAGATCCGACTACTATCCGTATCCATATCTATAAAAAAAATAGATATAGATATGAATAGATAACTATCTAATTTATATCCGAATATCCAAATTTATATATAATTATATATAATTTTATATAGTACTTATTAATTTTTAAAAAAATATATCGTAATATAAACATATTATTAACTTGATTTATCATTTATTTAATAATATCTTTGATTCTGTAGTCATAAAGTTTAATTATCTAAGTAATATATGTAATTATATCCATATTTTTAGTATCTCAATTGTATCCATATCCGTTTAAAACAAATATGGATATAAATTTTTATATCCGAATAATATCCGTATCCATATTTATATTTATCAGATAAAATAAATATAGATATAGATATTGTGCTATCCGATCCATATCCAATCCGATTTTAATCCTATGTTTGGTTGATGGAAAGCGGAAGGAGGAAGTTGTAGTTTGAAGAGATTATTCTTGTTTGATTGAAGTTTTAAGAAAAAAAAAGGTAAAAAAATCTCTTTATATAGAAAGTCACTTTTCATATTTTATAGAAAGTAAAAATCTATGGAGAAGATGGATTTTAGCACTTCCCATGAAATGAAAAATGATGGTACTTTTTTTTTCTCAAAATATTTTTTTAAGATCCACGACTAAGATTTTGCAAAACATCAATGGATGATTAGGATGAAATACTGAATAATAATATGATATTATATTAAGGTGGTGTTTGGTTCATAACCGAAATCAAAAAGGGAATGGAAATCGAAATGGCTTGGAATCGAAATCGGAATGATCAAATCTCCTAAAGTGTTTGGTTCGTCACCGAAATTGAAATCGAAATCAGAATTGGAATGAAAATTTGAATCAATAAAGGAGAGTAGGGATTGAGCTCTATATAGATTGAGCCATTCCCATTCCACTCTAGAATCGAAATCGGAATGGGACTCCTCCCAACCAAACGGTTGGAATGGGAGTCACTTATTCTGATTTCGATTCCAGACCTCCACTCCCTCCAACCAAACACCCCCTAATATTATCCTAATATTTATATAAATATAATATAATATAATATAATTTATTATATTTTAATATTTATACTAATATAATATTTTTATTAATGTTAATATAATATACTAATATTATATTATATTTATATCTATATTATTAAATTTATTATATTAAAATAATAATATTATATTAACATAATATTAATATATATTAGTATTATATTAATACAATAAATTATTATGGTCCAATATTATATTATAATATATTAATATTATATTTATATTAATGTAAATATAATATTAATATGTATATAAAGTTTAGAAGTAAAAATGTATGGTTAAATGTATGGTACATGCAGTATTTTCAGAACCGGATTGGTCGGGTCGATCGGTCGGATTGGGGACCATTTTTAATCCCAATCCAGAGCTTAGACATGACTGGTATGGTTTCAACCCATAAAAAACTATGAAGACCTAGTGAACCAGTCGGTCCGTGATGAACCAGCCAAATCATGGGTCGGATAGCACAACCACTAGGGTATTAGGTATAAGGATATTCCGCTCCATACATAATTTTCATCTCCTTGGCTTTTTGTTCGTCATCGCTGCCCAGAGCCCCAAACTCATCAATGTCGCCTGCCAAACCAGCGCCGCCGAGTCTCTGCCTCCTTGGGAGTGGGATCTAAAGCCTAAAGGTGCATCCTCACCTAAACAGAAGAGGGCGGCAATGGAGTTGATGATAAGGATGCAGATGGGAAGGGCAGAAGGGGGCCGGGTGAGGAGGACATTTACGGCGATGAGGAGGGAGAGGAGGTCGTCGAGGGAGTGGGCAGGACAGACGAAGATTTGGTCAAGAGGTGTGGGGACGATGGAGGAGGGGGCGAAGGGGGTTAGGAGGCGATGATGAGGAGGGCATCGACGGTGGTGAGGAGGGAGAGGAGGTCATTGGGGGAGTCGATGGGGTGGATGAAGATATGGTCGAGGGGTGTGGGGATGATGGAGGAGGGGGCGAAGGGGGTTAGGTGGCGGAGGAGGCAGCGGAGAGGGGAGAACTCCAAGTGGATGTAGAGGGAGGCGGTGGAAAGGCCACCTAGGGAGGGGGAATGGAGGGCGGCGAGGAGGTTTGGTACTTGAAAACTTGTATCCCAAATCTCAACCACTCTTTTTTATTAATCTCTCGTGGAGCCGTCAGAAGTTTGGATACTTCCGATCTATTAAGATTAAGACTTTATTTTACAACATATAAAATAATATTAATTTTTTATTTATTTTATTATAAAAAGTATATATAATATTTTATTATGTCATGTTGATATCACGGATCAATTGATCGGGCCATCCAGTTGATCTCTAACCTTTTTTTTTTGTTTTGATCCGATTCTGAAAACATTGGGTACATGTGGATAGCTGTGATATGGCAAATGTGAGAAGGTGTTGGGTACTAGGTACGTCATGTAAAAGAGTCTAGACTCTTCCAATGGTGAAATTTGGTAAGGTTATTTTCTTTTATTTTAAAGTACATATACTTTCACAAGATTAAAGGGGGCACTTGTGTTTGGTTGTAATATGAACCAGTCGTGAATATGCAAAGCTATAGGAGCTGCAAGAGGTACTACAAGTACCACCACTAGCTAAAATTATTTAAAAATTATTAAGTTCTATCCCCCCCATAATCCAAAAAAGACAAAAATTGTCTTGCCAAATAGATTTGAGTGCCGCTAAATTAAAAGAAGTATGAATTTCAGTTTTAAAGATAAAAGAGCAAAAAAAAATAGAGAATAGACAAAATAGCCAAATCTAATCAAATGGTTGGTTGATGCATCCCAACATCTAACCGTTTAAGACATACAACTCTACTAGGTTCTCCAAAATTGTGGTTCCTAGATTGGCACCTTATCTATTGGGCCATGGAATCCCAAACATTAAGTTACATGATGCAAATTAATCTGCTGATGATCTCATCATCTAAGATGGTATATTAACATTGAGCCAAAGTCAGCCTATTACATCAATTCCCTCCTCCTTAGGAATTCTGATGATAAATAAGAAGCCCATGTTGTGTTTGGGATACATTTAAAGGATCAGTTGGCCACTTGCATCTTTAATTGCCTAGTGATGTCGGTCGGCCAAGTGAACCCAAGGGTTTTGTTTTAATTCTTGTTTTTCTTTTACATTCACTTCGAGTTGGATGAACGCACTAGGATCAAATGAGACTGTTGCTCTTCTGATTAATTCAACTCATGGTGGTAAATGCTATGTTGGACAGAATCTCAGTGTTTTCCCATCACTGTTGGCAGCCAACATAAGCTTCTGTGACTGTGCAAGTCAATTTTTCTCATGTTACCACTAGAATTGAAATTGAATATTGATGATGAGCAGAGGCATGGAGCTACATTTTCTTCTTCTTCTTCAAATTCCCTTCAAGATTGTACTCATTGATACTCTATTAGATGCCTTTGAGCTCAACAAATCAAAGATTCGAAGAAAGTCTACTCTTGTGGAAAGACTTTGGATTTTCTTGGTTGGCTGCGCCATTTAAACCAGTGAGATAGTGCCACCCATAGCCTCTCTCTCTCTCTTCCCCCTCCACGCTCTCCGTGCCTCTTACACCTTTTCTTTTTTGCCTTCTCTATCTTGACATACCTCTCTCTGTCCTCTACTCCCCCGCTTGGATTTGGCTCACTCTCCTACTCCTTGGCACCGTCTTTACTCTTCCATCTCCTACTTTCTTTCTCTTGCATATGGTAAACTTTCTTCTCTATTTGTTTCTCTCTAAATTTATTTGATCTAGTCATTTCTCTTCTCCAACAATGTTTTTATGCTTAAGTCTAACTCTTGGCATCTTTTCTTCCTTAATTAGAAGCAGCTAGGGGCTCTTTTACAAAAACAGAAGAGGAGGATGGAAGTCCTGAAGATTTGCTTATAGAATTGTTAGCATTTTTATTTGAATTAATTATCCTATTATGTATGTTGCAATAGAATGCTATATGTTTAAAAAAATCTATATCGATAGGTAAAGGTTAATATTTTGTATATCTATTGTGAGCAACTTTTCATGCATACTTGATCAAATTTTCTAACTAAACAAACTTAATTAGGATCTCATTGTATTTGATTGGGGGAAAATATAGAGGCTCATATTTCAGTACTAGAGTAATTTGTAACAGTTGCCTTTCTTCATGGATGCCATCTCACGGTGCTCTTACAAATTTGAGCCCTAAATTTTAATGCCTTATGATTCTAATTGAATAGTTATTTGCATTACCAAGGACTCTGATGTGCAATGATATTTTCTTCATGGAAGGATTTTTTTCAATTACTCTTCGGATGAGACAAGTACTTTTATCATTATAACATTTTATAAAGGCATGTATATATTGTATTAGAAAATTAATGATTGAATATTCATCATGACTCTTATTGAAACCATCATCTTTACTTGCTTCGTTTCAAATATATAGTCTATAGAAGTAAGTGAAATTGATTTTGAAATTCAATTTAATGGGTTATTTCTTAGAAATTCCAAGACTAAGAAATAAATATTATGCTTGATTTATCTTACATAAAGTAAAGAGTTTTAAATATTGATTAAGCATATAATTTTATTAGTTGTACATGTTAGTCTAATTTATCAAGATGGAAATATATCAAGAAAACCTTTTTGATTGGTTTATCATCATAGAAATATGTATGAAAGCTTATGAGTATTTGGAAATATAATAATATATGTATGGCTAAAAATTGATTTTGGTGTTGATGTGGAAAAAATATTGGATCTTACTTTCTACTTTGACAACAATTCAGACCCCATTGGCAGTGGTGGTCGCTAGTAAAGCATGTGTTCAGCAATGAGTTTCTTTGGGATATCTATTCTATGGCTAAATATGATTTTATCTTACATCACAAGGCTAAATTTGGTTCCAATCCTAATCATGGGCCTCATCATGGCCTTACATAGTCACAAAGACTAAGAGAGGATTTATATTTTTTGATTTTTATAAAATTGCTTTCTTGCTTAGAATTTTTATATTAAGAACTATCTTTTGCACTTCAATTTGAAAGGAATAGTATGTGACCAATGGGAAATGAGTTGATTTTTGATTGGGCTGCAAAAAATTAAAACTATATCAAGCTTGATTGCATCAAAGATTTCAAATTACTGGATTGAATAGAAGCTTGCTTTGCTTTATTACAAAGTGCCAAAAGAAAGGGCTTCTGAAATGCATAAGATATTGTTTATCTCACTTGCGATTCCGCCGCACGCAAGTCTGCTTATGTGCTGCCATTAAGATCCTTGGGGTCAAGGAATCCACAAAATCATCCAATATACTATGAATGTGCTGCCCGGTGTGATGACACAACAAAAAAGCAATACAACCCCAAAAGCCAGTCACGAATGAAGCTGCAAGTATTGCAAAGAAAATGATATCATCCTCCACATTGCTATTATCTTGGTTTTCTTCTACTTCAACCGTTGGATTTGAGTCAAAAGTGCAGGTCTGCTCCAATGGCGGCCCATGTAATCCAATATTACCCTCGTAGCTACTCACACCAAATGTGGCAAATTCGCCTTTGAAATCCAGTGTACATCCGGATAAGTTATTATAAGCAACTAAGAAGACCTCCAAGAAATGTAGTTGAGCCAATTGCCGGGGTATCACACCACTCAACTGATTGAGCTTGGAGAAAGCTTCAGGAATTGGACCTGTTAGCTGATTGTGTGATAGATTCAATTGTACAAGTTCATGCAGATTTCCAATTTCTGGTGGGATGTTTCCTGTCAACTTGTTGGCTGACAAATCAATTGCAGACATCAAGAGCAAATGATCTGTTGGGTAGGCATATAAGGCTTTACTGAAGTCAAGTTTGCAAAGAATCCCATTTGGGAAGATTTACTGGAATGATGCAAAATTTCATAGGCACTTGGTACATTTTCAAGAATTAAGCAGCCTTTTATACAGGCTGATTGTGCAGGATCAATTAGCGAGCTAATAAAAGGATGTAGCCTTATGGCCAATACCTTAAGAGATCACCTGACTGCAGCTGTGAATTAAGCTAATTGGCCAAAAGTCTGAAGGGGAGGCAGCAGTATCTCCTTTTGGGATGAGGGCAAGAAAGGAAAAGTTGAGCCTAGAGAGGTTCAGATTGTATTCAAACAGCTAGTTGAAAAGGAGTAGGTCTTTGGAAATCAAATCCCAAAAATGCTGGTAGAACAACATGAAGAACCCGTCAGGACCAGGACTTTTATCACATTTAAAACTGAATACAGCTTGCTTAATTTCTTCAAGAGAGAAAGGGGAAGCAAGACAGTTAAGGTCTAACTCATTTGCAGGGTACAACATGCTCCAATTAAGTTCAACTGGTGCCTGCCTTGGGTCACCAAAGAGCTCCCTGAAGGAGGAAAAAGCCTTCTTGATGCCCTCAATGTTATCAAGGGAAAGACCCTCCGAAGAAATTCTGGTGATGAGATTGAACTTTTTCTTAATGCATGGCTCACACTCTCCTAGCACGTTTTCTGATACACTGCAGGCTCTGTAACAATGTCATAGGGCAGCCTCTAATAGTCCCAACAAACTCTGTAATTAAGGTCACTCTTCTGTGACCACTCTGTACTTCTCTATTTATCAAATGGAAAGGGTGGCGTATCCTCCCACTTAATCAAAAAAAAAAAAAATATTGAACTTTTTATGAAAGGAAGCGGTTTGTGAAAGAAAGAGGTTGCTCCCGTCAGTAGCAATCTTCTCTGCTTTTCATTCCTGTTTTCCATTTACATTCACTTTGGGTTGGACGAATGCAGTACGCTCAAATAAGAAGGTTGCTCTTCTGATTATTTTGACTCATGGAGGAAAATGCTATATTGAGAGAATCTCAGGATGCTCCCATCATTATTGGCGGCCAACGTAAGCTTCTATCAGGTGCCTTTAAGCTCAACAAATTGAAGATTCGATGAACAAAGTCTACTCCTATGGAAAGACCCTAGATTCTCTTGATTGGCTGCCCTTCAAATTAGTGAGATGGTGCCACCCATGGCTCTCTCTCTTTCCCCCTGTTCCCCCGCCCCCCAACCTCCCCCTCCTCTCTTGCACCATATATCTCTCTTGCCTCCTCTGTCTTGACATCTTTCTCTCTGTGCTCTACCCTCCTCTTGGATTGAGCTCGCCCTCCTGCTCCCCAGCACCGTCTTTACTCTCCCTCTTGCTACTTCCTTTCTTTTGTATCTAGTAAGTCTAATCTCTACACTTTCATCTCTATTCGTGTCTCTCTAGAATTTATTTGATCTAACCATTTCTCCTCTCCAACAATATTTTTATGCTTATGCCTAACTCCTCTCTCTTTCCTTAATAGGGAGAAGCAGCCAGGGGCTCTTTTATAAAAACAAAAGAGGAGGATTGAAATCTTGAGGATCCGCACATCGAATTTTTAGCATTCTTGTTTGAATTAATAATCCTATTATGTATGTTGAAGTAGAATATTATATGTTAAATATCGATAATGATGGGTAAAGGTTAATATTTTGTATATCTATTAGGACCATCTTTTCATCCGTACTCTATTCCATGGTTAAATATGATTTTGGGCTTACATCATAGGGATAAAAAAATTTGGTTCCAATCCTAATCATAGGTCTCATCATGGCCATACATAGTCACATGGACTAACAGAGGAATTATACTTTTTGATTTTTATAAAATTGTTTGCTTGCTCATAAGTTTTATATCAAAAAGTAGCAATTTGGCTTCAATTTTAAAGCAATCTAATTTTGAGTTTCATATATGATCTTTTTATAGATTCAATGCTCGAAAATATTTCTTTCTTGTATAATATAATTTTTTCTTAGATTACATCCTAACTAACTTGCTTTTGATAAGTCCAACAAAATTTATAATACTCAAAAATTAACATCAAAATCAGAAAAGTTATCATGACTTTTACCCATATAAGTTTAGCATTCCAAAATCATAGAATATACCTAACATAACATATCAATACCTCCCACTTCATTCTAGGGTCAACACTTCTCATACTCAGATCAATCCTACTAATTGGAATCCAAGATATAACTTGTCAATTTTATTATAGACCTCATATACTATTTATGCATAAATTTCATCATAGTATCTTGATTCAAAATTCAAATATTGAATCTTTTCTTTTATGTCTATCATGTTTCTTTATGATCATAACTTAAGTTCAAGTATTAGTAAAGTCACAATTCCGAATAATTATAATCCTTAAGCTCAAATACCATTTAAATCATATTCTCTAGTGATTATAACTTAAACTCTAATATCATTCTATCACATCTTTAATGATCATAACCTTAAGCTCTGATCTTATCTATCATACTCTATTGATTATAATCTCAGAGTTTTGATATCACTTATGTGACAGTCCCTAATAACTTTAAATCTAAGCTCTGATATCACTCTGTCACATCCTATTGATCATACATAAGTTTTAATATCACTTCATAATCTCTAGTAATTTTAAACCTAAGCTCTGATACTATTCTATTATATTCTAATCACTTGTATCATAGTCCCTAAATGATCATTAAGGAATTCGTGTGCATAGTGGGGAAGGAATTCATGCTTACTGCTCCCTGCATTGAATATTCACTTAGCGGAATAGAGGCCCTAGCTCATGGTCACCCCCAGAGGGGATTGCTATGCTGGTCTCCCACCCCCCTATTTTCTGTATCGAAAAAAAAAAAAGAAAGAGGAGGGGCACATGATAGAGTGAGGGGAAGGCATATGGCTATGGCAGATGTACCATTCTCCTTGTATGAGGAAATTGGGTGAGGAGGTGATAAGGGCATACAGAGGGCATGGTGGAGGTGTTGACTTCCATCCCCATCTTCTCAAATGGAGGACGGGTCCATCCCAATTAACGGGGCTGAGTCCACACCCAAATGTCACACGATGTGCATTTTATCATACTTTATAGACAAGGAGAAGGTAATATGACCCTCCTAAATCTTCATCCTTCAGTATGGACCAAGGAGAAAGGCAATCTTCCTTACTTCATTAAGGGCTGTTACAGCAAGCATAAAAATAGGATACACATAGACACGTACAATCACACAGAATAGAGAAGAGAAGAAAAAATAGACACAGGATTTATGTGGTTCGACTGTAAAGCCTACGTCCATGAGCAAGATACGAGAGAAAAATTCTACTATGATAAAAAGAGAGATACAATCACTCAGACCTCCCAAAAAAGTTTCATTCAGATCGCAATGCGGATTTTTCGGGTCGGGTCATAGTTCGAGCCCATAAAAAATATCCAAAATTCAAACCACATTAACAAGAGCTCTGTATGCGATTTTTCTACCATGCATGCTTTGCAAACAACACCAAAACAATGCGTAAATTGCAGATGACTTGCCATGCATCTACTTCTTGATTCCAGTAGGTTCTGGAAGTTCAAATGACCTTAAACATACCTTTCTGCCACACTCATGTGGTGTCTAGTATAGCATCTAAAGCTCTCTAACATGCTCCATGAAACTAGTACTAAGCTCTTCGTGCACTTTAGCTTTGATTTTGAAACCATTCTTATTCTCCTTTATGTAACTATTTCTTCCTTGTATCCATCATTTGTAAAGATACAGAGAGCAGGTTCTTCCTCTTTTGTACCAATGGCATATCATTCTGATTTTTTTTAATTTATTTTTTTAATAGGATAGATTATTCATATAATTCTTGTGTGAATACATTCAGATGAATCAGAAAATAAAATATCCCTAAATAGCCTTGCGATCTTCCTCATCTCAATCCAAAATAACATCCCAGAGTATTCCGTGACAAAAGTAGCCACGCTGCTATATTCACCTTCTGAAAGATCTGCCTAACATAATAAAGTCCGCACAGTAAGTCACCCTGCACATATCCATGATCTAAATTACGATCGTGATCGAGTCACCCTTAATGACCAGACAAAGAATGAAACAAAATAATGTTTCGATGTGCGTTGCTTAATGCACTTGACTAAAATATTTAGCTTATTGTTGAGATGAAATAATGGGTTTTATCAAGCATCGGGGAAGCCTAGATCACGACATACAAACCGAGCAAACAACACCAAACTAAATGACAAGACTGACCTAAGAACATGTGCATCTTTGGACATCTACTTTAGCCACCGAAAGTGAGATAAAGACTAAAAAATAAGCTAGAAAACTAGCATCTAGATCAGTTAATCCTTGGTCCATAATGAGTTTTGCAACAAGGTTTGCTTGAGTCTTAGCTGGTTCTTAGGACTGGTGGACAAGGTGATTGTGATCTACTTTAGGTGGGGGCATGGTCATACATAATACTTAATACAGAAATATAGACAAAGCTCATGGATGGATAGTCATTCAAGAGTTCTAGTTGTAGATTATGATGTCCGTATAATGCACATGAGTTGTAGATTAGAGACATCTTGGTGCAATGGAAATGAGAAGCAGACTAGAGAGTATGAAGCTGAACTGAAAATGGATTATTATGTGTAGATACCTATAATGGCCACTATAAATGGACTGGGCCTTCCTAATATTAAGTTCAGAGTACCATCCAACAAAACCGACCATAACCTGGTTGCTTGAAATATTGGGTCAGGATGGTCCAATTTCTAGGCATCATGATTATTTGGCATTGGGCTTGAATGCTTGTTATTAAAGATTCAACCCATATCTAAATTATTGTCCGGCAAAACCTTGGTTACATGGCTCTCCAACTAGTCAGACCTGACCAACTTCAACATTGATTAACACCTGATTTGAACTATTATAAAAGACAAGGCCAGGTTGGATCAAATTATAGATATCATGATTATTCAAGATCATATTTTCATCTTCGATGTTTTGACCTAACCCAACCCCAAATTAACGGATGACCAAAAATTGGTGGCTCTTTGGCTTGACCCTTCTATATAATATTAACCAACCTAAGTCTCATGGGCAAGAGAGTGTGTGAAATTAATATTGGTTGCCAAAAGCAACCTATGTCACTACCATATCAGAATGTCATGTATGAAATTTTTTAGTAAAAAATTCTAGATTTGTAGGTTCCTTGTCTTCTCCTATGGTAAGACTTCTCTCACTTATCTCGAAAACAGAAAAAAAAAGAGAAAAAGATAATCTAGCAAGCGTTAATACATGGCCTTCTTATCAAGATTTTAAATAATGCATTATAGCATTAGAATGGAACCTCACTTAAATCATTATTGATTGGTATAAGGTCATCATGATGGTTATTTGCCCCTAGTAGCAGCATTTTTAATATTTAATAATAACTATTACGGTCACTCCAAGAAAGTTATAATGAATAATAATAGGAAAATAACAAAATTATTTTTCCCTTCACTTTCCTTAAAAAAATGTTATTTCTGCAGCGTACAACAAATTTTAGAAAAAATTTTAAAATAAAAATAAAATTTAAAACTTAAAATTTGGTTTAGAAAAAGCTCTATGTAAATAACTTGAGTATTATTTAGATATAATAGATTGTTGTAAATATAAATCATGCATTACAGTGGTAGTTATTTTTCCTTGAATTATTATATATATAATATAATGGATGGTGGTGGACGCTTTTATAACAATTGTAACACTATTATTCAAATGCTTGCTCTTTGAGACATGAAAGATTAGCTATAGCCATGGCTTGGTAAAATATTGTTTACTATCTGAAAATTATTAAGTACCATCCCTCCATAATCCCAAAAGGATGGAAATTGTTCTATTAGCTAGATTTGCGTGTTGTTGAATTAAATGAAATAGAAATTTTTTTTTTTAAGATAGAATAGTGAAGAAAAAAGATAGACGAAATAGTGAAGTATGATCAAATAGTCGTTCCATGCATCCCAACATCTGACCTTCTAAGACATACTACTCCTCTAGGCTCCCTAGAATTCTGGTTCCTAGACTAGCATCTTACCCACTAAGCCATAGAGTCCTAGACATTAAGATCTATGTTGTGATATCACTTGCTTTGATACCACTTATTACAGATCCGGTGCCATCCATTATAGTAGAAAGAAAGAAGGAATAAAAATAAGAAATACACAATCAAGTACGTGGAATAGCCTAAGTGCTACTTCCACGGATATGCAAGCTTCACTATAAAAAAAAAAAAGTACAAGAGGAGAACACTCACTCTCCACTCTCCGTACACAGACCTCTCTCAATTGAAAGCTACCTTCACAGAAGCTCTCTCAAAGTCCCCCAAAGAGTCTCTCTTATTGACCTGCCAATATCAAGATCCTCGATGCCCAAGATGCTTCCTGTGAAAGCCGCTACATCATATCTTGCCACAGCTACTCTGTCTAATGCTCTACTCTGTCTCTGATCCCCTGTCGGTGCTCTGCCTGCGTCTGCTCTGCTTGCTGCGCACCCTCAACACTTACCAAACTCTCTCCCCGGAGGCTGCCTGAGCCACTCTCTAGCTTTTTCTCTACTCTCGATTTTGTTCACCCATAGGGCCTCTTAAAGGCCTCAAACGCAGCCTAAATCTGAGTCTTATGCATCACAGGACTCCTGATAGCACCCAGGAAGCCACTGAACCATCAGATCACAACCGACTCATCCCTGTGCCATCAGATCGTGCTCTCCCATTTCCCGATCCATGATAAAACTCATAAACTGCAAGGAATGGGCCTGAAAACGCCATGAACCATGTGTGGACTGTGCGGTCGGTCCGCAACAGTCGCGTGGACCATGCAATCCCACGTGGTCCACCATGGACTGCATTACACACCTAGGCCACGCCTATGTGCAAGCCCGCTTGGGCCTGGGCCGCGCCCACACATGTGCCCGCCTAGACTTGATCGCTCGCTCGCGGCCGATTGCGCACGCTTGCATGTGCCCGAGTTGGCCCGCGAGCCGCCATGTCTGGGTCGAGCCCGCACGTTGCTTGGCCATGCTTTTGGGCTTGGGCCCCCTATTCTCCTTCTGGCCTGCACACTACGGGCCTCACTGTTCTGCACGCTGCATGCCCCACCACTCTATATTTTCGAGCTCCTCGCGACGTGCTCTTCGAACTGGACTTCTCTGCATCTAGATTTTTACTCCTGTAGGTCGAATTTGAGATGTTAAATCTCAACAATCTCCATCTCGACTCGATATTTGGCCTCTATCTGACTTTAAGAGCTTCTGGATCTTCTTGCCTCTACATCCTGGGGCAAACACCTATTACTCATGGATGAGCAAACATAGGAGTCAAGCCAGATCATTCGATCCCATCTCCATCATATCCTCTGACTTGAGACCTACTTGGGGTAGCTATTTGGTGATGTTGCTCATCATTCTCCCGAGTCTCCCATCTCATGCCTGATCCATCTCCATCTGGAGCTTCACCTCGTGCTGGGCTTCCATTGGCATCCTCCATGTAGATGGCTCCTCCTTGCACAAGAGCGCATCGATCAACCCTTCGCGATTGATCTCCATCTTGATTGCACCTTCTTTTTCATCTTCAATCTTGATCACGACCGTTGCAACCTGCACTTGATACCAACCCAGCTCTGATACTAATCATTGTGATATCACTTTCTCTGATACCACTTATTGTAGATCCGGTACCACCCATTGTGGTAGGAAGAAAGAAAGAATAAAAATAAGAAACACACAATCAAGTATGTAAACTAGCTCAAGTGCTACTTTCATGGGGCATGCAAGCTTCAATATGAAAAAAAAATAAATATTAGAGGAGAACATCCACTTTCAACTCTCTATATATAAACTTCTCTCAACTAGAAGCTATCCTCATAAAAGCTCTCTCAAAGTCTCCCAAGGAGTCTCTCTCACAATCTATCAGTACCAAGATCCTCGATGCCTCTAGATGCTTCTTATGAAAGCTACTACATCATGCTTCACTGCAGCTGCTCTGCCTGATACTTTGCTCTACTCCCGACCCCTTGTCGATGCTCTGTCTGCATCTGCTTTGCCTGCTGCGCACCCTCGGTGCTCATCGGACTCTCTCCCCGATAGTTGCCTGAGCTACTCTCTGGCTTTTTCTCTACTCTCAATTTTGTTTGCCTATAGGGCCTCTTAAAGGCCTTAGACATAGCCCAAATCCAAGTCCTATGCATCACAGGACTCTTGCTAGCACCTAAGAAGCCATTGAACCATCAGATCACAACTGGCTCATCCTTGGACCGTCATATCATGCTCTCCCACAGCACGATCCACGATAAAACTCATAAACCATGAGAAACGGGCCTGAAAACATCCTGAACCATGTGTGGACCGCGTAGTCGGTCCACGATGGTCACAAGGACTGTGCAATCCCATGCGGTCCATCATGGACCGCGTTGCACACCTGGGCCACGCCTGCGTGCAAGCCCACCTGGGCTTGGGCTGCACCTGCTTGAGCCTGGCAGCACGCTCGTGGCTGGCTACGCATGCCTATGCATGCCTGGGCTGGCTTGCATGCCCACGTGCTCCTAGACCGAGCCTGCGTGTTGCTGGGCCATGCTCGCAGGCCTGGGCCTCCTGTCCTCCTTCTGGCCTGCCTGCTATAGGCCCCATTGATTCGCACGCTGCATGCCCCATCGCTCTCACATTTTCGAACTCTTCGCGATGTACTCTTCGAGCTGGGTTTCTCCACGTCTAAATTTTTGCTCTTGTGAGTCAAATTCAAGATATCAAATTTCAACAATCTATGATACAAATTAATTTGCTGATGATCACGTCATAGACAACATGGCAACATATTGAGCCAAAGCCATCATATTATGCATCAATTTCCTTCTTTTAAAGAAATTTGATGACCAATATTCTTTTACATAATCTTGTAAAAGTATATAAGATGCCCACGTTTTGTGCATGATAGGTTCAAGCAAGCTAGACATAACAATTTGCATCCCTAACTGCATAGTGATGTCAATTGGCTAAATCAGGCTCATGCTCAATCTCGCCCAATGGTTGAATATTAGGCTGAACCTAAATTGTGTCTGGGTTTTCCTGTCAGACCAAGATGGTTTTATTTTATGAAAATTTAAGGTTGATATTTTCCAGCTCTTTTGATTTCTCAACATCTTCCTTTCAGCTTGGCTTTTACTAGTTGGATATTTGGGCTATTAAGGCTGGCTACTATATTGCATCTAAATATCCCCTAGATGCAAAACTATTCTATTTCTTATAATAAATAGGTTGGATAATAATTTTATTATTTTACTATATATATATATATATATATATATATATATATATATATATATTTTTTTTTTTTTTTTACTACATTAATGGATATGCATATGCTATTAAAATTTTGTATAGTGATAGCATATCACAATACTAATGTAAAAAATTTAATTAAAGAAATAATTAGGCTCATATATTTTTTATACTTTGTTCTACTTTTGTTATCTATTCTATATTATATTTTTTTAGCATGAATTTTGAATTCACATATCAGTCCATAATAAATTTTTCTATTGGTATGATCATATGATTTTAGAGAGCACATATCAACCTATAGTAATTTTCTTTATTAGCCTGATCCTATGTCAATTTATATTATTAGCCTGATCCTATATCTTTTTCTCTATTTTTCAGTGGATCAATAGAGCATCTATTTTGTTCGATAGATTAATATCCAAAGACCCTCGCCTCCCAATTTGAGGTTTTTTCTTTTTCTTTGAGCATTTTTCTATGGTACCTATGCCATCTAATTTGAGGCATTTTTTCTTCTTTGGAGTGTTTTTTTGTCTCTAGCTCCTTCAACATCTAGTTTGATGTCTTTTCATTCTCTTTAGGTATTTTTCACAAGTGCCTTATTTGCCACCCAATTTGAGGTCTTCTCATTCTTTTTGGGTATTTTTCTACCTCTAGCTACTTCACTACCCAATTTGAGATAATTTTCTTCTCTTTGGGCATTTTTCTACCTCTGGCTCTTTCATCATCTAGTTTAAGTTCTTTTCCTTTTGCTCTGTGGTATTTTAATTTATAAGGATTATCGTCCTTTGACTATTTTCACTTTTAGTGCCAACCTTCTCTTCTATGGTATTTTTATCCATAAAGATTATCAATCTTCATTTGAGCACCAACCTTCTTTTTTATAGTATTTTTATCTACAAAAAATTAATAATTTTCAAACTCAAGTTGGCATGTACAGCACCACCTTGAGTTTGAGGAGCGTTAGCATGATTTTAGGGATTGCATACTAGTCCATAATAATTTTCTTTGTTCATGTGATCATATGATTTTAGAGATCACATATCAGTGCATAATATTTTTTTTTATTAGCGTAATCCAGTATTGGTCTCTATTATTTTCTTTATATAGAGTTTGTACATTAGTATTGTTGGTGCAAAAATCCGCTGGCGCCGGATGAGCTGGAGTCGGGGAAGTCGCGGTCGCCGCCGGGACCTGCAAAGGAAGTCTAAACCGGAGGTGGGGTTGCTCCGGCAAGACCCTCCGACGCTCAAGTCAGTTCTCTGCCTCAACAAGAATGGAGCGCTCGAATGGAGAATTTAGCAGAGTTTTGAGATAAGAAAATGAGCTTATAGAATAACGTATCTGAGTCCTCCCTTTTATAGGCAGAGGAGGTAACGGACTGATGGTGACGTTTGTAACCGCATCGTAGTGGGCTGCCCAGGGTCAGGCGGAATATGCGGCGAAGAGTAGTGGAGTGGACTCGTGGCCATTGCTGGAGTGTGCCACGTGGGACCTGCCGCGGGAAGTGGGGCGGCGTTTGCTGTCGCGTTTTGCCAGCGGATGGGAGAATCGTGCGATATCCGTCGCAGGAGGTGGAGCAGGATTCGGGGCCGTTTGTCGTGGCCTGTCAGGCAGTAATGAAGCCACGCGGGGTCTGTCGCAATGAGTGGAGCAGAATTATGGCCGTTGATACAGCCTGCCAGAGGATAATGGGGTCGCGTAGGGTCTGCCGCAATGAGTGGAGCAGAATCATGGCCGTTGATACAGCCTGCCAGAGGATAATGGGGTCGCGTAGGGTCTGCCGCAATGAGTGGAGCAGAATTATGGCCGTTGATACAGCCAGGGGATGCGTATCCATCGACCGAAGTTTGGGGATGATGACGAAGCCCGGCTCCCGTAGGAGTCCAGGTGAAGTCTTCCTGCAATCAAGGTTAAATGCGAAGTCCGGCTCCCGTGGGGATCCGGACAGTGCTTACCAGCGGTCGAAGTTGAGGACGGAGCCCGGCTCCCGTAGGAGTCCGGGCGGAGTCTTCCTGCTGTTGGTGTTGTCGGCGGAGTCCGGCTCCCGTAGGAGTCCGGATGAAGTCTGCCTTCATCTGTTGGTGTCGAGGACGAAGCCCAGCTCCCGTAGGAGTCCAGGTGAAGTCTTCCTGCAATCGAGGTTAAAGGCGAAGTCCGGCTTCCGTGGGAGTCCGGACAGTGCTTACCAGCGGTTGAAGTTGAGGACGGAGCCCGGCTCCCGTAGGAGTCCGGGCGGAGTCTTCCTGCTGTTGGTGTTGTCGGCGGAGTCCGGCTCCCGTAGGAGTCTGGATGAAATCTGTCTTCATCTGTAGGAGTCGAGGTCGAAGCCCGGCTCCCGTAGGAGTCCGGATGAAGTCTTCCTGCAATCGAGGTTAAAGGCGAAGTCCGGCTCCCATGGGAGTCCGGACAGTGCTTACCAGCGGTTGAAGTTGAAGACGGAGCCCGGCTCCCGTAGGAGTCCGGGCGGAGTCTTCCTGCTGTTGGTGTTGTCGGCGGAGTCCGGCTCCCGTAGGAGTCCGGATGAAATCTGTCTTCATCTGTAGGAGTCGAGGTCGAAGCCCGGCTCCCGTAGGAGTCTGGATGAAGTCTTCCTGCAATCAAGGTTAAAGGCGAAGTCCGGCTCCCGTAAGAGTCCGGACAGTGCTTACCAGTGGTCGAAGTTGAGGACGGAGCCCGGCTCCCGTAGGAGTCCGGGCGGAGTCTTCCTGCTGTTGGTGTTGTCGGCGGAGTCCGGCTCCCGTAGGAGTCCGGATGAAGTCTGTCTTCATCTGTTGGTGTCGAGGACGAAGCCCGGCTCCCGTAGGAGTCCGGGCGGAGTCTTCCTGCTGTCAATTATGCTGAGAATTTTGGCTGTGGGTATTTTTATACTCAACACCAGTCCCCCTACTTCCGAGTTTGAATTTCAAACGAAGGAAGTACAGAGAGCCGAAACCGTCCTTTCGAATTCTGCGCGCTGCCGCCTCCAGATATTTCGGCATTGAATGTGCGCGTGCCGGAGTCTTTTCGAGTTGGAGTGGTACGAGGGGACGCTTCGAAATTCCTGCAGGTACACTGGCCTAGGTACGGTGCAATTATGGTCCTGCCAACCGTCAACCGCTTTTAGCCGCCTGCCAGGGAGAGTGGGGCACGTGTCAGACGCGGACCGACCTGGGAGGATTCGCGATCATTATGGCGCCGGATCCCAGGGTCTATTTAAACCCGTCCTCCCACCTTTAGGCATCCTACTCCGTCCCTGATCTCTCGTCCGCGCCTGTCTTCTCTTTTAGAGCTTTGTTTCAGCGAGTGTCTTTCCAGGCCGTAGGCATCTCCGTCTCCGTCTCCCAGGTCCCTCAAAGTGAAATAGGTTAGTGCCAACCTTCTTCCCTTCACCTAGGGACCTCTGTTCTGACATTACATTTCTTGTATCTTTCCGGGTTGATCGGTGGTCTCTCGTTCCCCTTTTCTGTCTGTCTTTTTAGGGTCCTTTAGATCCCCCCTTCAAAACTCAAAATGTCCTCTGGCTCTTCTGCTCCCGGTAGTTCCGAGAGTTCTTCTGCTTCAAACCCCCAGGTTCCTGACTCTGCGGACGAACCCGCGCTCGGAGCTGGACCTCGCCTGGTTTTCGCGCCGGGCGCTATTTTATGTTCGTCGACTCCTGATGAACTCCTTCTGGTAAGAGTTCGGTATGGGGTTCCTCCAGAGTACGACCTGGAGCTACCTGGTCCCTCTGACCGGGCCTGTACTCCCCCTCCCGATCGCTTCTGTTTGTATCAGGAAGCGTTCCGTGCCGGACTTCGGCTTCCGCTTCCTGACTTCGTTGCTGCCTTCTTCCGCTTCTTGGACATTTCTCTTGCTTCCGTGGCCCCGAATTCCTTTAGGTTTTTGATAGGGTTTCTCTCCCTCTGTCACATAGTCGAGGTTCAGCCGTCCCTCTCCTTGTTTAGGTATTTTTATACCTTCAAACGTCATCCTTCGGCGAAGGACTGGTGGTACTTCTCCCCCCAGTTTGGTAAGAAGGGGTTGCTGAAGGGCGCCCCTTCTTCGATTCATAATTGGAAGGGGAAATTTCTCTTCGTCCACTGCCCGACCTTGGAGCTGGGCCTGCCCCCTTGGGGTTCTCTAAGGGATTCCATCCGTCGGGCTCCCAGTCTGGGGGAGGACGACCTCCAGGCCGCCCAGAAGCTCCTAACTTATCCCGCTCCTTCTCTTCCTAATCTTCTGAGGGAGCAGCTTCTTTTCAACATCGGCCTGAGCCCTCAGGATCCAGCAAGTACTTATCTTTTCTTTTCTTGTTTTCCTCTTCTTCTTCTCCACTCTCCTTCTTTTCCTTCTTCTTTTTTTTTTTTTTTTTTTTTCGGTGTTGCTTCTTTTTCCCCTTTTCCCTCTTCCTTATCCTTTTCCTTTTCTCATCATTTCATCACACATTTTTTTTTTTTTTTTTTTTAGCAATGGACGCCGAAGCGACGCGGATGCTTGCCAAGGGCATGAGAGCTCAGAAGAGAAAGGGCGCGGTGGCCTCCGGATCGGCGAAGAGGGCCAGGGCAGAAGAGACGAGCTTGACTGCGCCCGTCCAGGCGGCCCCGGCCATCGACATTCCTTCAGATGCCGAGCCAGCGGCTCCCCGGGCTTCTTCGAGGAGCCCACCGACTAGGGCCCCCGCTCCGGGGGTTCACCCCACGGAGGCGCCCGCCGTGGGGAGGAGGAGGAAATCGGTGGCTCGCAGGGCAAGCAGCCATCGAGCTACTGCAGACGAGTCCGTCTGCTCCGAGGGAGGATCGGAGAACCCCTTCAACGATAAGGACTTGATCAGGCGGCTGCTCGACGGCTGCATCCTGTCCGACGTCATGGAGAGGATCGACCGCGCCGATCCCGAGCAGCGGGCCTGGGACTCTTTGGGGTCCTTCCTCGAGGTAAGCGGATGTTTATTTGCATGGTCATTCAGTCTTTATTGTAACTTTCTATTCGTCCTTGCAGATTGGGCACCAGCTCTTCGCCTATGTCGAGGCGACGAGCCGCATGAGAAGGGACCTCCTTCAAGCGGAGGAACGCTGCCAGGCCGAGGTTGCTCGCCTCCAAGCGAAGACGGCCGAAGTAGCCGCCCTCCAGGAGGCTCTGGAGAGAGAGAGACAAGTCCGGGAAGAGGAAGGACAAGCCCGGGAGAAGGAGAGACGAATCTTGGAGGAGTCGGCGAGGAAGGCGGAGGCCGAGGTCGCCCATTTGGCCGAGCAAACTCCGGTTCTGGTCTCGGAGGCTAGGGCCCTTGCGGTGGAGGAGTTCAAGGCCTCCGCGGAGATGAGGGAACTGAACATCCAGTTCAGCCAGGAGGCGTTCACTAAGGGGTTCGAGCTCTGCCAAGAGAAGGTGGCCAGCAGATACCCCGACCTCGATCTCGGCTTTCTTGAGGAATCTGAGGACGAGGCCGGCCCTTCGTCCGCCGCCACCGCAGTCGCACCCCCCGCGCCAAGTTCTCCACCTCCTGCCCCTAAGGTCTGAGACCTCCGACCTTGTGCCCTTATTTTGTCGCCATATTTTCTTTCTGTTTGTCTTCAAAATTATTCAATCAATAAAGTCGAATTTTTTGTTGTGGATGACTTTTCCCTCCCCTCCTCCTTCCTTCTGCTTTTCTTCTTGCAATGAGTTGATTTCTAATGCTTGCACCTTCCAACGGCAGTGCCCTGCTGAAGCACTCCCTTTGCCCCTGGGGGTCCCGCTGAAGTCAACTATCCAGCGACTGAAAAAGGAGGTCCTCCATCTGACGAAGAAGTTGAAGAAGTCGGAGGGCGAGCTCCGCAAGTCGAGAGAATGCCATTCTGAAGCCGCCGCTGAGGCTGCCCACTTTAGGAGTCTCCAAGTGAAGGCAATCATGGATTACAGCCGGAGGAAGGCGAACTTCACAAAGGAGCTCGATGAATGTAAGAAGAGCGCCAGCGACCGAACTTGGGCTCAAGAAGCCAGGATCAGTGCCCTTAAGGTGGAACCGTCCGCTGCAAAGAGGAAGATCGGCCAGCTGGAGGGAAACTCATCCCGGCTCTTGGCCCGGGTTGATGATGAGCAGAAGTGGTCGTAGAGGGTCTCCGACCTTCAAAAGTAGCTTCAGGACGTCGAGGTGAGCCACGACGTGCAGCGGGCTAGCTGGCGCAAACAGGTGGAAGACTACAAGGGGAGATTCCGAAGGGCGGCCGACGAAGTTGTCCGACTCCAGAGGCAGCTGGTTGACAGGGCGCCACTTATGCCCGCCCGGGATTCTGAAGAGCTCCAAGCCCTGAGGGGCACTGTTGAGGGGATTTCTGCCTCCCTCGGAGAGAAGACAGCCGAGCTGCAACAGGTGAAGATCCAGCTGGCGCTCGAGCGGCGGGCCATTGCGGACGCGGAGGCGGAGTCTGAAGTTTTGAGGAAGAGGCGTCGGGAGGCGGAAGCTGAGAGCCGGCAACTTCGTCGAGCGCTCGAGGACGTGCTGCAGAAGAAGGGAGAACTAGAAGAAGAAATAGAGAATCTGAGGCAGTCCTGGTTGAGGGATGGAGTAGATAACCCCAGGTCGGAGGGAGGAGGACCTCCTTAGAGCCCTTTTGTCTTTCTGTCTTATCATGTAGTTATTTCCTTTTTGTCATTTTGTCCTTCTTTCCTTGGCCGCCCTGACCCTGTAGTGCGTATATCGAAAATGAAATAAAAAAAGCATTTCGCGTTACCTTGTCTGCGCGCCGCACTAATATTGTTGTCTGCTGAATCTGCCTTGTCGTTTGACTTGTTTGGTGTAGGCGTCGTCAGGGAGGGGGGGCTTTTTCCCCTCATCCGGTCTTATTAGGCGGTTGAGTTTCGTCGCCATCAACCCTTGCTGCAGAAATTATGGATGGAGCCCGGCTTCCGTAGGAGTCCGGGCCAGGTCTTCTTTGTAGGCGGAACTCGGCTCCTGTAGGAGTCCGGATGAAGTCTTTCTTGGCGGCGGAACCCGGCTCCCGTAGGAGTCCAGATGAAGTCTTCCTTGGCGGCGGAACCCGGCTCCCGTAGGAGTCCGGGTGAAGTCTTCCTTGGCGGCGGAACCCGGCTCCCGTAGGAGTCCGGATGAAGTCTTCCTTGGCGGCGGAACCCGGCTCCCGTAGGAGTCCGGATGAAGTCTTCCTTGGCGGTGGAACCCGGCTCCCGTAGGAGTCCGGATGAAGTCTTCCTTGGCGGCGAAACCCGGCTCCCGTAGGAGTTCGGGTGAAGTCTTCCTTGGCGGTGGAACCCGGCTCCCGTAGGAGTCCGGATGAAGTCTTCCTTGGCGGCGGAACCCGGCTCCCGTAGGAGTCCGGATGAAGTCTTCCTTGGCGGCGGAACCCGGCTCCCGTAGGAGTCCGGGTGAAGTCTTCCTTGGCGGCGGAACCCGGCTCCCGTAGGAGTCCGGATGAAGTCTTCCTTGGCGGCGGAACCCGGCTCCCGTAGGAGTCCGGATGAAGTCTTTCTTCGCGTAGGAACCCGGCTCCCGTAGGAGTCCGGGTGAAGTCTTTCTTGGCGGCGGAACCCGGCTCCCGTAGGAGTCCGGGTGAAGTCTTTCTTCGCGTAGGAACCCGGCTCCCGTAGGAGTCCAGGTGAAGTCTTCCTTTTTGCTTGAGCCGGCGTGAGGTTCTCCTTTCGTTACTAGCCTGGCTCGTGGGGGCGCGTTAGGGCGCTGTAAGGCCTCTCCCCCATCCGGTCTAAAAGAACCGGGCCTTTGACTTTGCTCAAGTTAGGGCGAGGTTTTCCTCCTGTCCCTAACAGGGCTGTGGGGGCACATTAGGGCGTTGTAAGGCCTCTCCCCCCATCCGGTCTAAAAGAACCGGGCCTTTGACTTTGCTCAAGTTAGGGCGAGGTTCTCCTCCTGTCCCTAACAGGGCTGTGGGGGCACATTAGGGCATTGTAAGGCCTCTCCCCCCATCCGGTCTAAAAGAACCGGGCCTTTGACTTTGCTCAAGTTAGGGTGAGGTTTTCCTCCTGTCCCTAACAGGGCTGTGGGGGCACATTAGGGCGTTGTAAGGCCTCTCCCCCCATCCGGTCTAAAAGAACCGGGCCTTTGACTTTGCTCATGTCAGGACGAGGTTCTCCTCCTGTTCCTGACATGGCTGTGGGGGCGCATTAGGGCGTTGCAAGGCCTCTCCCCCCATCCGGTCTAAAAGAACCGGGCCTTTGACTTTAACCTTGCCAGGATGAGGTTCTCCTCCTGTTCCTGACATAACTTCATTTTCGAAGGGGTCATATTCAATCATACTAAATCCACGCCAGGTGGGAAGAGTACGTTAAGTAAAAAAAAACATAGATTCAAAGTGTAAGTGGCACATTTACAGGTGTTCCGAGCCTCACGATCGCGGGTAGCCCGCTCCTCTTTGAGGCCCTCCGGTGATTGAGTCGATAGTCCCGATGGGAGGATGGTCTCCGGGTTGATCCTCCCTTCTTGATGGTTCCGGCTGTGGAAGGGCCCTTGGCCGGTCTCCTCTACCCTCTGGCCTGCGGTGGATGAATCTGTCGAGCCGACCTCACCGAATGAGCTCCTCGATCTCGTCCTGGAGCTGGATGCATTCTTCTGTGTCGTGGCCGTGGTCGCGGTGGTAGAGGCAAAATTTGTTGGGGTTGCGCTTCCCGGGGTGTGTGCGCATCCTCTCTGGCCTAGGGAGCTGCTCCCTGACCTCCATTAGTACTTGGGCTTTCGAGGCGTTGAGGGGGGCATAGTTGCAGAATCTTTCTGGTGGGGAACCCCGCCGAACCCCGCATTTCGGGCTTCTTGGCCTGCGTGCTCCAGGTGGAGTATGGGCGTGCTTGCGCCCGGGAGGGGATCGAGAGCGCAGTCGGGCTTCTTTTGGCTTTTTCTCGATGGCGGGTTTACTCGAATCTCCCGCCTGCCGCTCCCTCGCCGTCTCCTCGTCCTTCATCCTGAAGGCCTCTTCCGCTCGGGCGTATCCCTCAGCCCGAGCCAGCAAATTGGCAAAGTCCCTGGGATACTTCTTCTCCAGGGAGAACAGCAGGTCATTCTTCTGGAGGCCGCCCTTTAGGGCGGCCATGGCCACCGATTGGTCCAAATTTCGGACTTCCAATGCCGCGACATTGAAGCGGTTAATATAAGCCCGTATGGACTCCCCCTCCCTCTGCTTGATGTTGATGAGAGACTCCGAACCTTTCCGGGGGCGCCGGCTGCTGACAAAATGGGCCACGAATTGGTGGCTCATTTAATCGAAGGAAAAGATGGTATCCGATTTCAAAGCCGAGTACCAGTTCCTCGCCGCTCCCTTCAAAGTAGACGGGAAAGCACGACACAGGATGGCGTCAGGAGCACCATGAAGCAGCATCATCGTCCGGAAGGCCTCCAAATGATCCACCAGGTCTGAAGTCCCGTCGTAGCTTTCAAACTGGGGAAGCTTGAAGTTCGGTGGGATCGGCTCTTGCATTATTATCTGGGAGAAGGGAGGGTCAGTGCAAATATCCTCACCGTAGGCGGAGGGTGCATGACGGAGTTCTTCAATCCGCCGGTTCATCTCCTGGAGCCTACGGTCCAGGAAATCCTCTCGACTTTGAGTCTCGAGGGTCCTCTGGCGGAACGGAGGCAGGGATCTCCCCGGAGTGGAGTCGTGATCCGATCGAGGGCTCTCCACCCTTGGGTCTGTTTTCCCAGGAAGGATGGGGCGGTTGGTCCAGGTGGCCCGTCCTGCCGCCGGGTTCTGACATTCCGGCGACGCCCTTTCTGGGTGTGCCGACGCCTGCGGCTGCTGCTGTTGCATCGCTTGCACAGCTTCAACGAGACCTTTGACCTGCTGCGCCAGCAAGTCAAACTGCTCCGCGTCGACTGCCATCGCCGGAGGAGGAGGAGGTTGAGAAACAGGAGGGGAGGTCGGAGCCTGAGATCTGGCTACGGAGGTCGTGGACCGTCGTGTGGACGTTTTGCGCGGAGGCATCAAGTATGGATCCCGCGGGGGGGGACAAGGAGAGGATGCCGGAGGAGATGATCGGGGTGGCTCCGTTGAACGCTCCTTTAAGAACAAGGGTACTGCGAAGACACGGACCCTTCCTCTAGCGCCAATCCTGTTGGTGCAAAAATCCGCTGGCGCCGGATGAGCTGGAGTCGGGGAAGTCGCGGTCGCCGTCGGGACCTGCAAAGGAAGTCTAAACCGGAGGTGGGGTTGCTCCGGCAAGACCCTCCGACGCTCAAGTCAGTTCTCTGCCTCAACAAGAATGGAGCGCTCAAATGGAGAATTTAGCAGAGTTTTGAGATAAGAAAATGAGCTTATAGAATAACGTATCTGAGTCCTCCCTTTTATAGGCGGAGGAGGTAACGGACTGATGGTGACGTTTGTAACTGCATCGTAGTGGGCTGCCCAGGGTCAGGCAGAATATACGGCGAAGAGTAGTGGAGTGGACTCGTGGCCATTGCTGGAGTGTGCCACGTGGGACCTGCCGTGGGAAGTGGGGCGGCGTTTGCTGTCGCGTTTTGCCAGCGGATGGGAGAATCGTGCGATATCCATCGCAGGAGGTGGAGCAGGATTCGGGGCCGTTTGTCGTGGCCTGTCAGGCAGTAATGGAGCCGCGCGGGGTCTGCCGCAATGAGTGGAGCAGAATTATGGCCGTTGATACAGCTTGCCAGAGGATAATGGGGTCGCGTAGGGTCTGCCGCAATGAGTGGAGCAGAATCATGGCCGTTGATACAGCCTGCCAGAGGATAATGGGGTCGCGTAGGGTCTGCCGCAATGAGTGGAGCAGAATTATGGCCGTTGATACAGCCAGGGGATGCGTATCCATCGACCGAAGTTTGGGGCTGATGACGAAGCCCGGCTCCCGTAGGAGTCCGAGTGAAGTCTTCCTGCAATCAAGGTTAAATGCGAAGTCCGGCTCCCGTGGGGATCCGGACAGTGCTTACCAGCGGTCGAAGTTGAGGATGGAGCTCGGCTCCTGTAGGAGTCCGGGCGAAGTCTTCCTGCTGTTGGTGTTGTCGGCGGAGTCCGGCTCCCGTAGGAGTCCGGATGAAGTCTGCCTTCATCTGTTGGTGTCGAGGACGAAGCCTGGCTCCCGTAGGAGTCCAGGTGAAGTCTTCCTGCAATCGAGGTTAAAGGCGAAGTCCGGCTCCCGTGGGAGTCCGGACAGTGCTTACCAGCGGTTGAAGTTGAGGACGGAGCCCGGCTCCCGTAAGAGTCCGGGCGGAGTCTTCCTGCTGTTGGTGTTGTCGGCGGAGTCTGGCTCCCGTAGGAGTCCGGATGAAATCTGTCTTCATCTGTAGGAGTCGAGGTCGAAGCCCGGCTCCCGTAGGAGTCCGGATGAAGTCTTCCTGCAATCGAGGTTAAAGGCGAAGTCCGGCTCCCGTGGGAGTCCGGACAGTGCTTACCAGCGGTTGAAGTTGAGGACGGAGCCCGGCTCCCGTAGGAGTCCGGGCGGAGTCTTCCTGCTGTTGGTGTTGTCGGCGGAGTCCGGCTCCCGTAGGAGTCCGGATGAAATCTGTCTTCATCTGTAGGAGTCGAGGTCGAAGCCCGGCTCCCGTAGGAGTCCGGATGAAGTCTTCCTGCAATCAAGGTTAAAGGCGAAGTCCGGCTCCCGTAAGAGTCCGGACAGTGCTTACCAGTGGTCGAAGTTGAGGACGGAGCCCGGCTCCCGTAGGAGTCCGGGCGGAGTCTTCCTGCTGTTGGTGTTGTCGGCGGAGTCCGGCTCCTGTAGGAGTCCGGATGAAGTATGTCTTCATCTGTTGGTGTCGAGGACGAAGCCCGGCTCCCGTAGGAGTTCGGGCGGAGTCTTCCTGCTGTCAATTATGCTGAGGATTTCGGCTGTGGGTATTTTTATACCCAACAAGTATAAATAACCTATTAGTATAAATAACCTCTGAGATGTATTGAATAAAATTAAAATAGAGATAATAAAGCTTTCTTTTATTTCTCCCTTTCTCTTTTATTTTCCTCTTCTTTTATAAATGTTTTAATACATTTCAGGAATAGATAGAAAAAAGAAAAGAAATTGCATCTCGTGCATTCCTTATGCAAAGCTATGTCGATGCCTATATTGATAACATTATCAAAAGAGCTCTTTATTTTGGGTAATTATTTGGCACTTATTTTATATGGTTCATAATAATATAAAGTATCATTAACAAGAAGCTTATTAACTTATAATTAAATTACATTAAATAGAGAACTTTTCATTAGTGCTACTAAATTAATGACATTACTAATAACCATGTTCACTTAATATATATATATTGATGTTAATTAAAATATCTTTTTGTTAGTACTGTATACTGCCCATATCCCATGCAGGTCATTAGATTACACTAACATTTTATTAGTTTTTATTGTATTTTTTATGTTTCATTATTATAGTAACATTAGTATAATGGATGGCAAATAATATGATTAACCAAATACAAAACTAAGGTTGAAGGATGATAGAGAGAGATGCTTCAATTCAATGGTTATTAAAAAAATAAGGAGATTTGGACGTGAGTGTAATTAGTCCCATAATTATTATTTTATTTTATTTTTTATGTATGTATATTTTCAAAAAATGAGACGGTATATGTGGATGGTTGTGACATGGGTCAATATGAGAAGGTATATATGGGAGCTGCTAGATGCATCATGCGAGTGTCTACAATCTTCCAATAGTTAAATTAGGTAAGTATTTTTTTAATTTTTGAAGTATATATAATTTTGGAAGATGAAAGGGTGCATCTAGATGGTTGTAATGCATGCCAATGATGAGGAGGTATGTACTTGCTATGTACATCATGTGAAAGAGTCTAAAATCTTCTAACAGTGAAATTATGTAAAGATATTTTCTTTTATATTTTAAGCACATATATTTTTGAACGATGAGAGGGGCACGTGTGGATGGTTGTGATATAGCTAGCAATGAAGATGAGAAGATGTGGAAGCTGCTAGGTACATCATATGAGAGAGTCTAGAATCTTCCAATGATGAAACTAGGTAAGGATATTCTTAATAAAAGTACGCATCTTGTAGAATGAAGACGGGGCACAAATGGGTGGTTGTAATATGAACCTGCAATAAATGTGAGAAAGTGTGGGAATTGCTAGGTAGAGAATCCTCAAATAGTGAAATTAGGCAAGGATATCTAACAAAAATCATATAGGGGTAGGCACCATAGAATATCATATGGGGTAGATTTTCTATTTTGCCATATTTTTTCTAATACTGATTTTTAAAAAGAAAACTAAAAGTCAAGGACTCCTTTTATTAATAGAGTTATTAGTCTCGTAATTAAAAATAAAAAAGTATAGTATTCTTTTTCTTCCTCATTTTGATAAAATATTTTTTATCGATATATACTAAATGGCCAGGTGATGCATACCAAGTAAATTAATTATTAAGTCAATACATATATATATTTAGAAAAATAGATATATAATTTTCAGAATATAAAGTTTATTAGTACACAATATACGACCAAATGATACATACTTAGCAAATTATTTATCTAGTAACCTTGATACACAGTTCTCAAAATATCATGGTAGGCAGTGCATACTACCTGATATGGTAATGCATACTCATCGACTTCCTAATCATACTGTAAGTGTCTTTGATATACAACTGACAATAATCCAATATATCTCTAGATAAATTGATATATATTTTTTAGAATATAAAGTTCATCAATGCACAGTACATGGCTAGGTAATACATACTTGATAAATTAGTCATGTAACAATTGAATACAAACTTCCAAACAAATTGATATGGATATTTCAGAAGATTATATTCACTAGTACATACTACGTGGTATAATGATACATATTTATTAACTTTTTGATATATACAACAAGCTTTTTTTCATACCCATCTTTAAATAAATTGATATACAGTTTTTAGGATATGCTTTTTACTTGAAGAAATATAATAGATCATTGTTGAGTATGTATCAAAAGAACTTATATTATGTATCAAGAAGTCGATGAGTGTGTATCACTAAACCATATATTGTACACTGGTGGAATATAACATTTTGAAATCTATATATTAATTTGCTTGAAATTACATATTGGATTACTAGATGATTAATTTACTAAGTATGTATCATCTGACTGTATAATGTGCATTGATGAACTCTATATTTTGAAAACTATGTATTAATTTATTTGGAGGTATACATTGATTTGTTTGAGAATTAATTTATTTAGTGTGTGTATCATATGGCTATGTAGTATATATCGATAAAAAGTATGCACTAAAATGAAAAAGAAAGAGAATATCATATTATTTGAATCATTGGGCTGCCAACTCCATTAGTAAGAAAAATCTTTGACTTTTAGGTTTATTTTTTAAGATTAGTGTTAAAAAAAATTTGACAAACCGTAAAATCCATCTCATTTTTTTTTTTTATTCTAATGCTTGCCCCATATGATTTTCGTTCCCATTATAGCTTTGGGAGCCTTTCTAAAGAAAAGCTTTGTGAATTATATCAATACTATTGATGAGCCAAATAAGAAACTTGAAGAGAGAAAGAAATAGATTGGGATTGCAGTTAAGATAGCATTAATGAGCACCAATCTACCACTAATAAAGAGAGACTTTCCTTTCCAAGTAGATAATTTGGATTCGAATTTCTGCAAAAGAGGCAGCCAATCAAATCTTTTGAGCCTGCCAACCCTTAACGAGGAGGCGCATTGTTTCAACAAGGGAAGGTTTGAACCAATGGGAACAATAGTACTTTTATGAAAGTTAATGGAGAATCTTGAGATCAATTCAAAAGAGTAAAGTAGAACCTTCGGAGCAGAAATATTAATCTTATCAGCTTTGGCAAAGATAAGCGTATCATCAGTATATTAAAGTATCTTAATTAGAGCCACCAACAGACCAAGCATTATCGAGGCTAGAGAAGAGATTAGCAGAGGCTGTATTGTTCAAAAGCTGGCCAAGGGATCTACAACAAGAATAAAGAGATAAGGAACAAAGGGTCACCCTGGCGAATGCCACATGTGCACTGAACCCAATTACTAGGATCTCCATTAATAAATGCTGCCACTTTGGAAGAAAAAAAAATATTTTTCAGCTAACCAATCCATCTAGTCATCCAGATAGAAAATCATCATGCCTCAAACCCACCATCTGGGTCGACCATATGACATGGCCATATAAACTCTAAAACGATGCCCTAGAGCTCATGTAAGGTCTATAAAATATATAAAATCTCAAATAAAATTAGAATTTATTTAAAATAATTTAATATCCAAATATATCAACTAAATGATTTCATCAAGATAAATAAGTAACTTGTTCAATTATAATTATTTTAAATATTCCTCGACATCATAAATCAAACTAACTAATGAACTAAGCATCTTGTGCCTTTGAAAAAATATAGCATAGGGTATGAGCTTGCTAGGCCAATAAAAATTCCTACACACCAATACTAATAGAATAATAATGAACAAGAAAATTAACAATGATTGATACTTATACAAATCACAAGCCAAAAGTTGTCACAATTCATAGAATATGCATAACAAATCTATCTTCTTATGCAATGAGTCACATAATATAATTATCTCAACCAACACATATCGAATCTGATCAAATTAAGATGCTCGGTTCTAAACTACTACGATCACATTTTAAACCTATGATAAGATAGTAAAAGTGCTAGTCCTATAGACTACCACAATCACCCATGTAAAGGGTAACAAAGTAGCTAGTCTTGTAAATTACTACAATCATGTTTCAAATTCGTGATAGAAATCAAGAAAGTAGTTAGTCCAAATTAAGGACCACAGGTGTTTCAAGCCCGTGGCGGAGCACTCACAAGGTAGCTAGATCAAAGGACCACTAGTGCACTATCTTGAACTACTAGGGTCATATTTTAAGCTCATGATAAGGCATCAATAAAGTGGCTAGACAGAGAACCACAAATGCTCAACTCGATTATGTTTCAAGCTTGTAATAAAACATCAATAATTCAAAATTTTATTCTTTTATAAAACTCGATGTATATGATTACAAAGATCCATCCAAGTTAGTATCCATGATATGTAATACATAACATCACAATTAAGTATGTAACATATCACCATCAAAAATACATGGATTGGAATCATTGATGCATAAAATATTTTTTATATAAATAGACGATCAATATTCAGAAGTTCTTACCTCAACTGTCATCAAACTAAACTCATTAGATCTATGATCTAAGTATTAAGAATCTTGCTAGACATCCTCTTATCGAAGAAATTATTCTCTTATAGATCCAAAATTAATATTAAAATAACAAGATTATCTATCTAGAACCCTCTACCATGGTTCATTAGCATCTATCGACAAGTCTCTATATCCCTTTTCCCCATGGATCCTCTAATCCCTCTAAAATAAAATAAATAAAAAAATCATAACTAGGAAAGAGAAAGAAAGGAGAGAAGAGAGAGAAGGAAGAACTCTCTCTTCCTCTTTTCTTCTTAGGACTCGTTTGATTGACGGAAAGTAGAGGAGGGAAGAGGCACTTCCTGAGAAGTGAAGAAAGTGTCCTTGTTTGGTTGGAGTTTTAAGAAGAGAGAGAGTGAAAAAAGTACTTCCCATGAGAAGCACTTCCCATATTTCATGGAAAGTAAAAATTCATGGAGAAGATGGGTTTTGGCACTTCCTATGACATGAGAAGTGGTAGTATTTTTTTCCTAAAATATCCTTTTAAGATCCATAATTAAAATTTAGTAAAATATCAATAGATGGTTAGGATGAAATACTGAATAGTAATATATCTTATATTAATATTATCTTAATATTCATATAAATATAATATTAATATTTATTATATTTAAATATTATTTAAATATTTATATTAATATAATATTTTTATTAATATTAATATAATATTTATACTAATATAATATCATATTTATATCTATATTAATAAATTTATTATATTAAAATATTTATATTATATTAATATAATACTAATATATTAGTATTATATTAATACAATAAATTATTATGGTCTAATATTATATTATAATATATTAATATTATATTTATATTAATATAAATATAATATTAATATTTATATAAAGTTTATGGGTAAAAATGTATGATTTTATATCTACTAAGGGTATAATAGGTATTTTACACAGTTTGCTCGGAAAAATAGATGTTCATCTAAATATAAGCTACTTTATAATAAGTTCAACCAAACATACTAAAATCTTAATTTTAATAATTTTTTAAAAAATTATTTTTTAAAAAAATATTTTCTAAAAAAAAATACTGCTTGCGAACCAACGAGCCAAACCATGGTCATTGAAAATTTTGAGGCCGGCGACCTACGTTGGTACTCAGGGCAGCAACGAGGGGAGATCTCGTTGATGGCCATGGCCAGCGAGACAAGACTGAAACGGCCCCAGGGAGGCATCTCGAAACAGGGGAGTTCGGTTCCTACTTCAATCCGATGGCTTGTCGGCACACAACTACATGATGGCGACTGGTGGAAACCAAAAAAAGGAAAAAGAAGAGGAAGGAGAGCAGCCACCTCGATCCATTGACTCAAATGGGAACAAATCTGGCGATTGCTTTTGGCTAAACTCAAAGGATGATTCGAAGGGAAACCTGGGAGATCAGCAGCGGGAGAAATCCAGGGTGAATCTCAATGGAATGGATGGGGGGATATCCTAGGGTTTAATGGCGCTATTTGGCTCGACTTAGGTCTCTATCCCCGGTTTCATCGGACGCGGGAGAGGAGGAAGGCTCCGATTGGGAGTTTCCTTCCTCCCACCCACTCAAGTGCCAAGCACGTGCTCAAGGTGGAGATGGGCCTATTTAGTTTCAAGCCAGGTCCAAGAGCCCAAAAGAGTTTGGGCTATTATAAAAATCTCTAAATTTTAGCAGACGAATAAGATACTGAGTATTCAATTTGCCGAAGGCTTTACTGAAATCAAGTTTGCAAAGAATCCCATTTTGAGAAGATTTACTGGAATGATGCAAAATTTCATAGGCAATTAGTACATTTTCAAGAATTAAGCAGCCTTCCGTATAGGCTGATTGTGCAGGATCAATCAGCGAGCTAATAAAAGGACGGTAGCCTTATAGCCAATACCTTAGAGATCACCTGACTGAAGCTGTGAATTAAGCTAATTGGCCAAAAGTCTGAAGGGGAGGCAGCAGTATCTCCTTTTGGGATGAGGGCAAGAAAGGAAAAGTTGAGCCTAGAGAGGTTCAGATTGTGTTCAAACAGCTAGTTGAAAAGGAGTAGGTCTTTGGAAATCAAATCCCAAAAATGCTGGTAGAACAACATGGAGAACCCATCAGGACCAGGACTTTTATCACATTTAAAACTGAATACAGCTTGCTTAATTTCTTCAAGAGAGAGGGGAAGCAAGAGAGCTAAGGTCTAACTCATTTGCAGGGTACAACATGCTCCAATTAAGTTCAACTGGTGCCTGCCTTGGTTCAGCAAAGAGCTCTCTGAAGGAGGAAAAAGCCTTCTTGATGCCCTCAATGTCATCAAAGGAAAGACCCTCCAAAGAAATTCTGGTGATAAGATTGAACTTTTTCTTGATGCATGGCTCACACTCTCCTAGCACGTTTTCTGATGCACTGCAGGCTCCGTAACAATGTCATGGGGCAGCCTCTAATAGTCCCAACAAACTCTGTAATTAAGGTCACTCCTCTGTGACCACTCTGTACTTCTCTATTTATCAAATGCAAAGGGTGGCGTATCCTCCCACTTAATCAAAAAAAAAAAAAAAAAAGGAAGATTGAACTTTTTATGAAAGGAAGCGGTTTGTGAAAGAAAGAGGTTGCTCCCGTCAGTAGCAATCTTCTCTGCTTTTCATTCCTGTTTTCCATTTATATTCACTTTGGGTTGGATGAATGCAGTAGGCTCAAATAAGAAGGTTGCTCTTCTGACTATTTTGACTCATGGAGGAAAATGCTACATCGAGAGAATCTCAGGATGCTCCCATCATTATTGGCGGCCAACGTAAGCTTCTATCAGGTGCCTTTAAGCTCAACAAATTGAAGATTCGATGAAGAAAGTCTACTCCTATGGAAAGACCCTAGATTCTCTTGATTGGCTGCCCTATTCAAATTGGTGAGATGGTGCCACCCATGGCCTCTCTCCCCTCGCCCCCCCCAACCTCCCCCTCCTCTTTTGCACCATCTATCTCTCTTGCCTCCTCTGTCTTGACATCTTTCTCTCTGTGCTCTACCCCTCTCTTGGATTGAGCTCGCCCTCCTGCTCCCCAGCACCGTCTTTACTCTCCCTCTTGCTACTTCCTTTCTTTTGCATCTAGTAAGTCTAATCTCTACACTTTCATCTCTATTCGTTTCTCTCTAGAATTTATTTGATCTAACCATTTCTCCTCTCCAACAAAATTTTTATGCTTATGCCTAACTCCTCTCTCTTTTCTTCCTTAATAAGGAGAAGCAGCCGGGGGCTCTTTTATAAAAACAAAAGAGGAGGATTGAAACCTTGAGGATCCGCACATCGAATTTTTAGCATTCTTGTTCGAATTAATAATCCTATTTTGTATGTTGCAGTAGAATATTATATGTTAAATGTCCATAATGATGGGTAAAGGTTAATATTTTGTATATCTATTAGGAGCATCTTTTCATGCATAATCTATTCCATGGTTAAATATGATTTTGGGGTTACATCATAGGGATAAAAAAATTTGGTTCCAATCCTAATCATAGGCCTCATCATGGCCATACGTAGTCACATGGACTAAGAGAGGAATTATATTTTTTGATTTTTATAGAATTGTTTGCTTGCTCCGAAGTTTTATATTAAAAAGTAGCAATTGCGCTTCAATTTTGAAGGAATAGCTAGTGACCAACCTGAAACGAGTTATTTCATTGGACCGAAAAGATTGCCAGACATGCCAGGGCTCAAGCTATGGAATAATAACAAAACCTATCAAGATAGGAGCTATGTTCAGACTTTGCACTAGGAACCCCATCCCTTCATGACAACTGTAACCTCCAGAATCATTTTGTGTTGGGGTTGCCCTCCCTTGGAACACTGAAGATCAATTTTGATGGTCTGTGTAAGAGGAAAATGTCAAAGCAGGATCTGGTTTCTTGATAAGTGATCACAGAGGACAGATGATGGGGAACTATGAGTAATAACCTTTCATGAGATTATTGTTCCATTGGCAGAACTATGAGCAGTTTGGGGAGGAGTAGCATGTGCAATAAAAAATCATTTGGACAAACCAAGACCACCATGGATGAAGGAGACTCATTAACTGTTATTACTTCCCTGGCAGAAAGCTGTACTTCATCTGAAGCCCACCATCCATGCTTGCTGGATCAGTGACAGGTGTTTCAAGGTCTGCAGGTGAGAATTGCCAATTAGTTGCTGGTTAGGTGCCAGGTGGTGTGATGATTTGATCTGATTGTATTCCTTCAAACTCGGCCGACATCGTCCATGGAGGAAGATCTGGTTGTTAGTAGACTGGTTTTACTATTCCTAATCAAGAAGAGAAAAGGACCAATCCCTAAAATCTGTTCTGTCCAACTAAACTATTATCAGGAACAATAGCTTATGTTCAATCTTTTGTATGTTGAGGTTTCTTAAGTGATCCAAATTTGTAGTAGCTTTGTTAATTGATCAAGCAAGCTCATTATGAGGAGTTTGTTAATAATTAAATGTCATTTCATGTACAGAAAAAAAAAAAAAAAAAAAAAGAAGAAAAGTCAATGATAAAATTCAATTTGTCACCTTCAGAGAAGAAAAATAAAATTTCCTTTGGTGAAGAATTAGACCTCAAATCCAAAACTTGTCAATGGTAGTATAGTAATTATTCCCCATTTTGCAGAAAATTTTTAAGTTCATATTTATTTTCAATTCATTCCCAAGTTGAATTTGTGCATGCACACAATTTTACAAGGCACAGAGATGTGGTAGTCTCAGGGTCAAGGGTCAATTTTGATTGCTCCGACCATAGAGATGACATAGGCATTTCTGGTAATAAGTTTGTCACAGGATCTTAATCCTTGATTTGAAGAGTCTGGAAGAAAATTTTTTAAAGCTATGTGGCCATACAGTGTGGTATGCCACAAATGGATAGAGATAATGGAATAGAATTGGATATAAGTATAATCATCACAACCTACAATTGATTGTCAAAAAAGAAAATATGAGTGATATAATCATTCAGAAAGGAAATACATAGGACCGATACCTAGATAAAAATTAGGGAAGAAGCATGAAAAACTATATCAGGCTTGATTGCATTGAAGATTTCATATTACCACATAGAATAGAAACTCGCTTTTCTTTATTTCAAAGTGCCAAAAGGAAAGCCTTCTCTGAAATGCACAAGGCATTGTTTTGCTCACTTGTGATTCCGCTGCATCCATGTCTGCTTATGTACTGCCATTAAAATCCTTTCAGACAAATAGTCCACATAACCATCCAATATGCTGCAAATATGCTGCCCAATGTGATGATGTAATAATAGAGTAGTACATCCCCAAAAGCCAGCCATGAATGAAGCTGCAAGTATTGCAAAGTAGACGGCATCATCCTCACTGCTATCATCTTGGTTTTCTTCTACTTTAGCTGGCATAGTTGGACTTGAGTCAGATGTGCAGGACTTCTCAAGAGGCGGCCCATGCAATCCCATATTACCCTCATAGCTACTCACATTAAATGTGGCAAATTGGTATTTGAAATCTGGTGTACATCCAGATAAGTTATTGTAAGCAACTGAGAAGACCTCCAAGAACTGTAGTTGAGTCAATTGCCAGGGTATCACACCACTCAACTGATTGTGTGATATATCCAAGATCTCAATCTGATTGAGTTTGGAGAAAGTTTCAGGGATTGGACCTGTTAGCTGATTGTGTGATAGATTCAATTGTACATTTGCTTCACATCTCATGCTTGCATAATTTTAATAAAAGCATAGGGCCATGGAAGTCTGGGTATGCGATCAAGTCTTCCATAAACTTCCAAGTCTTCCTTGTTTTTTTCCGAAAAGAGATTGGACATGGTCCCTAACCTAAAGTAATTATTAAATTGAATGACTGAAGACTAATACATAGAATGGGAGAATGTACAAGTGGGAATAAAATAAAGAATAGAAAAACAAGTGTGGAAAACAAAAATAATCTAAGATAGGAGAGCATCTCTGAAGAAGAGAGAATCATAGGTACAATGCGGGGAACAATTAATTCAGACCTAGAATCCACTCGTTGAGGAGAAAAAAATTTTGTGATAGAAACTTCATCTTATAGCTTTCCAAATGCACCTACAAAATGCACAAACAAATGGATCCAAGTCTATATGGAAGAAAAGCACTTATCAAAACCCACATAGGATTTTTCTTTTCGAGAAAAGCTATTGGGAGCTTTCCATTCTTGACCAAAAATTTTTCCAAAATGAAATAGACTCTCAAACAAGAATGGCTTACCAACCATAGACTCTAGATGTCCATAAACCAACTAGTCCATCTTTAACTACAATTCAAGAGGAGTAATATTTGAATGTACCATATGAAGGTCAGTAAAGAGATCAAAATCAAGTATCTAAATTGGTGCCAGTATAAGTGAGTCAAAGCGAGCCTTAGACTAAACAAAACTAGGTTTCATCTTTTAGTGCTGGACTTGTCAAATTTTTGTTGCAGAATTGAAAGCATATTCTACTAAAAAAGTGTACTTTTTTCTTAGTGGAGCATGAGGTGTTTTCTAAAGGGAAGAGAGAGGTGTGTCTTAACGAAAAAAGCAAACCGAAAAAAAGGCGGGATGTTAGAGAGGGGAGGTGTCTTCTGATCCCTTTGGGTGACAGGATTTTCAACTTTCTTTTCTTTATCCTTTCGTGGCATTCTCCAAAGTGCCATAAGGGCAAAGTTGAGTTCTTTTAAACAAATATAATTCTACTCTCTAACATTTTTTTCTCTTCCATGATTATCTTTTATATTTTTTATTGGTGTTCATTTTTGTAATCCTAGCTCCAGGCCAGGCAGTCTTAATCAACAAGTGATTATGCCCTTTTACATACTATTACACTTGAATAAGGACCATGTGATAACCTGATCCAAATCAGCTACACGAATGTCAAAGTGGCTCCACAAAAAAAAAAATAAAGGAATGAAGGCTCTCGATGGAAGTCTTCTTCCTGATCGAATCTTGCTTGAAATTGATCTCCTAGGGCTGCCAAAAATTATAAAAAATCTCCTATAATCTCCCCTTCCCCCCTCCAAGGCATATCATGATGAACATTGGCCCTCCTCTCTTCTTCCTTTATCTCTTTCTTTCTCATTTATGCCGATTTTCCTAGACCTATGTCGGAAATTAGAGCTGGAGATGCCACCAGAGTTCAAGGTAAATGCCGATCCCACCTCTCTCTCTCTTTCTCTTTTTCCCATGGCATTTAAGAAAGAATCCTATAATTTTTCAGCTTTTCTTTTGCTTTTTCCAACCACCAACATCGTCGTCCCTTAAAGTCGAGTGCCCTAGCCTCTCGACAACTCTCCACAGTAAGTTCATGATCATTAGTGAAAGGCCAACGGCCAAAAATGAAGAGAAGCTCTAGATCCCCTTTTTTGGGGCCTTTTTCTATGATTTTCTATGGGTTGATTTGTACCGCTGATTGTCCCCTGCCCCACCACTATTGGCTATCATTGTTGGTCCTTCGGTTGTGTCGTTGCACCCTGTCGGAGCACCAACCTACATCTATATCCCTCCCTTGTTTGGCCAAGAAAAGAAAGAAAAGAAATGAAGAAAAAGAAGAGAAGAAAAGGAAAGAAAAGAAAAAGGAAGAAAGAGATAGAAGAGCTCTCTCTCTCTCTCTTTTCTTTCTCTCTCTTGTTTCTCTCCTCTCCCTTTGGGGTTTCTCTCTCTATCTAATCCATGAACTCCAGTATGAATGTAAGATGATCTTTTCAAAGAGATCTGAAATTATTTTGAGATCCATGCAGTAGGTCGGATCCCACCCGATCTTTGTTAGAAATTCACAGTGTCTAATCACTGTTAACCTCGATCTATTGAGCATCTTGATATGACCCCTGTTGATCTTGATTATAGATTTCTCTTTTGAGAGATATAAAAATTTTCTCTTCACTTTTTCTCTCTACTTTCTCTTTTTTCACCCACTTTCTCTCTTTAAGAAGACCTAAGAACTCTAGAATCAACTCATGCCTTCCTCTTTTAGGAATCCATGTTGATCCCAACAAAAAGACCTCGAACTACTTGATACTCGGATGATCTATCAGAGCGATCACTTGATTAATGACCTCCTTTTATTATTTAATTTTACTAAATTAATTAAAAAATTGATTATAATTTAATATTTTAAATAGGATAATTTGATTCTTCTAATGAAGTTTAAAAATCTAACACAAATGAGGCAAATGGATCTTACACTCCATATTTATTTTCAATTTTTCATGTTTTTCAGGCAAATCATCTAGTGCTGATGGACTCATATTTTTTATAAAATAAAGATCAGCATATGAGATATAAAAAAATATGTTTTATTTTGATCATTGATTTTATAAATATATTTTTATAAAAGTAACATATTTATAAAGTATAAATTTTATTATTTTTTTCATCTATATATATAGTTTAAAAAAAGATATAAAATTTTTTAAAGGCTCTCAGACAACTATGAACGAATCTCTAAAATTGAAAAGATTGACATCTGGAGCTAGCATCCACAAGAAACATGGTCCTGCCAATGGTACATAATTAGCATATGAAATAAAAATTCTATCGATTATGAAATATGATGATGTCATGGGTATAAAGTGATCTTAGCATGAATATGCATGAGCAATATTTTGAGGCATAACATGAATATCTAACAAGAATGATTTATATATCATGTTTACAAAATTTCATGATTTATGTATGCATGATTGTCTTTATCGAAAGAGCAAGAAGCAAGAAGAGGGACGTAGAAGATGGGCACATGATAAAGTGAGGGGAAGGCATATGGCTATGGTGGATGTACCATTCTCCATGTGTGAGGAAATTGGGGGAGGAGGTGATAAGGGGCTGACGGAGGGCATAGTGGAGGTGTTGACTTCCATCCCCATCTTCTCAAATGGAGGACGAGTCCATCCCAGTTAATGGGGTTGAGTCCACACCCAAATGTCACACGATGTGCTTTTTATCAAATTTTATAGACCAAGAAGAAAGCAATATGACCCTCCTAAATCTATGGACTAGCTACTTTAGTATGGACCAAGGAGAAAGGCAATCTTTCCTGCTTGATTTAGGACTCTGTATGCTATTTTCCTACCAAGCATGCTTTGCAAACAATACCAAAATAATGCATAAATAATCGCAGATCAATTTCCATGCATCTACTTCTCAATTCTAGTAGGTTCTGGAAGTTCAAATAACCATAACCATACCTTGCTGCCATACTTATGTGGTGTCTAATATAGCATCTGAAGCTCTCTAACATGCCCCATAAAACTAGTACTAAGCTCTTGTGCACTTTAGCTTTGTTTTTAAAACCATTCTTATTATCCTTTATGTAACTATTTCTTTCAAATCTATCTTGTGTCCATCTTTCGTAACGATATAGATAGCAGGTTGTTCTTCTTTTGTACTAGCAGCATATAATTCTATTTTTTTTTAATTTGCTTTTTTTTAATAGGACAAATCATTCATACAATTTTTGTATAAGTACATCTAGAAGAATTAGAAAATAAATATCCCTTAGTGGCTTGGGATCTTTCTCATCCCAATCCAAAACGACATCCAAAAGTGTTCCACAACAAAAGCAGTCATTCCATTAGCTACTATGTTCACCTCTTGGAAGATATATCTAATAATGAAGTTTGCACAGTCGGTCAATAAAGTTGATGTGTCCTATAGAAGGGGATGGGCAGCAACACCCTACACATATCTTTGGATACAAATCACGACTGTAATCCAGTCATCCTCAGTGACCAGATAAAGAATGAAACAAACTAATGTTTGGATGAGCGTACACTTAATGCACTTGACTAAAATATTTAGCCTATTGTTGAGATGAACTAAAGGTCTCATCAAGCGCTGGGGAAGCCTAGGTCACGACATAAAAATCAAGCAAACAACACCAGACCAAGCAACAAGACTGACTTAAGAACACGTGTATCTTTGGACATCTACTTTAGCCACCGAAAGCGAGATGAAGACTAACAAATAAAGACCACCAAGTGAAAAACTAGCATCTAGATAAGCTAATCCTTGGTCCATAATGAGTTTTGCAACAGGGTTTACTTGAGTTTAGCTGATTCTTAGGACTATGGACATGGTGATTGTGATCTACTTTAGGTGGGGGCATGGACTTACATAATATTTATTAATGCAGAAATATAGACAGCTCATGGATAGTCACTCAAGGTTTCTAGTTGTAGATTATGATGTCCGTATAATGCACATGATTTGTAGATTAGACATGTTGCAATGGAAATGAGAAGCAAACTAGAGAGTATGAAGCTGAACTGAAAATGAGTTATTATGTGTGGCAATCTAGAATTGCCGCTGTAAATGGACTGGGCCTTCCAAATATTAAGTTTGGAGCACCATCCAATAAAACCGACCATAAATTCTTTCTACACTATGAGCGGTGCAGCTCGACACGATCCACCCATGGTGATTGGTTAGTGCACGGGCCCGAGTGTCGGCTTCAAGGAAAAATTTTTTTTTTCTCTAGACTCATGCACCCACTACAAGAAAACAGTAAAATATCGACTTTTTTTTGCCGATGCTTTTGGAAAGCGTCGGCAGGTTGCGCTGACCTGCCGACGCTTTTAAAAAGCGTCGATTTTTAACGACGCTTAAAAGCATCGTAAAATTTGAGCACTGTCAACGCTGACGCTTTTAGCAAAAGCATCGTGAAATAAAAACAATACCGACGCTTTTTTACGTCATTATTTAACGACGCTAAAAAGCGTCGTTAGGTTCCTTTATACCCCCGCGCGTGCCCTAATCTATCTACTGCCGCCCCTTCAGTTTCCACCCGTTCCTCTCCGTCGACCCCGGCCCATCTCCGCCGCCGGCACCGCACCTGCCGTCCACGCGCACCCACCGTCCACGCCTCACCACCGTCCGCCGCTCGATCCCCTCTGCTGCCGCATCTGTCGACGCCCACCCGCGCGGTCCAAGCCATCTTCCCCTCCCCACCGGCCCTCCTCTTCTCTCCCCTCCCGGCGGCCATCTTCGCAGGCACAAAAGTAAGATATGTTATTGATAATGATTTTTTTCAACGTAAGTTCAATTTTTTCCTGTGCGATGGGAGAAGCTGCAGGTGTCGGGATCTCTCCTCCCGCATCTTTGTCTCTCGTCCAGATTCAAGAAGAGATGGGTTTTATCACCTCCGGACCCGACGCCGGCAACCATCTGGGCCGGCATCAAGTTTTTATAGCTGACCGGAAAGGGGGAAGGGGAATAGATCACCGGCGTTCAACCCATTGTTAAAAAAAAAAAAAAAAAAAAGATCGCAGGCGGTAAATTTGGAACCACCGGATCAAGGCAAACCAGTGGTTTCCCCTCCCTCATCATCGGAAAAAGGGGTCTTCAGTCCCCAGAGAGGTCAGCGGTCGGTCGATTGAGGTATTCCGGCAGTTGCTGGCCGGGATTTGGAGGATAAAATCGCCGGTTTGGTCATCTTGCACCCGTCCATCTTCCATCAAAATCGGACCATCGCCGGCTCACCGGCGGTCGAGACGGCAATCGCAGGCCGGCCGCCAGTGGTTAACGACGGTCCCGTGCCACGTCGGCGGTGTTTATGGGTGGTTAATCCCCAGCGAAAGGGGATTTAGGGGTTTGATCGGGAAAGAGGGGAGGAAGGAGGAGGAAAAGAGTAAACGGGTTTGGATTTTGGGTCCCAATTCGAAATCCGATAGGACTGATCTACTAAAAGAATATTTTTTTTTTCATTTAAGTCCTTAAAAGTTATGATAGATCACTCTATCTAAAATATCCATTATTTCTTGCTTCTGGCCTACTCATGTATTTTCCTCCTAGATCCATTTTCTACTTGGTGACTTGATTCTCTTATTGAAAATTTGAATAGAATTATATAATACTGAAAAAGTAAATTATAAATTAGTTTTTTAAATAGAGATGGCTCAAAAGCTTGAGTTTGATCAGATATTTTGCACCAATCATGTAATTGTCCCCTACCTATGCAAATTAAAACATTTTCAAATAGACGATTAGGACTCACACAATCCCAATTCGACACAACTCTTTTCATCTCTAACATTATCGAAGTAGAAGCATGAATTTGACCCTTGATCTAATAGAGTTGAACATGTGCTGGCCAAATCCAATAGGTCTTGATTTTGACCCGAACCGAAACCATTCGTTGATCACAATAGGTCTGATTGAGTATATGGAAATAATTTTAGACCTCACAGATCATTCGAGTTGGGTTGGACTGAAGTATGACCCATTCATTTTTTCATCTCAAGCTCGTCAAGTATTTTATGTACAAGACGCAAAAGATAAAGATTGGTTTACTGTCATCAAAATAAAACCTAGAGACTTATATGATATGGGAAACCAAGTGGAGGATGATGACGATGACACTTATACACAATGTAAGCCCTACAATTTTGTGCCAGCTGATGATTTAAATGCTACGACGACGTTGGTTAGAACAGAATTCGAAGAAAACACTACTGCTTGATTGTTACTGGTAATAATTATTTATGATGTATATATTTTGCATTAATTATTGTGTTATTTTACTCCATATATTAACTGATTCTACCTTTTATTTATATAAATGCTAGGTAACATCATGCGTCGCAGGGGACGATATGCTGGTGTGCAGTTCCAGTTTTCACAGACAGAGGCCGGTACGTCTTCTTCAGCACAGCAGCCTGAGGCCAGTTCAGCTGCACAGCATTCTGAGCCCTGTCCTTCATCATCAGCACAGCACGATCCTCCTGTTCATCAGCCAGATGATGAGATACACGTGCAGGGTATATATTGTCTTTCATGTAATTTTTTTTTTATTTTATTTTATGTATATTTATGATATAGTTACTTTTATGTATTTTTTACAGATGGATCCGGGAGAGTACGCCCCAGACGCGGACCCATAGTAGTACGAGATGTGTGGCAGATGCGTGAGGGCGAGAGGATTGTTGTGGAGTGCAATCAGCTAGGTCAGCCAATTAAGAAAGCTGCCTGCTTATTGACTTCATTTTTGGGGACTGTTGCTCGGATGCCTCAGTTATGTCCGTTGGGCTATGCAAAATGGAATGACATGCTTCCAACGTACAAAGTTGAGCTCCTCCGAGTTATAGAGGTAATGAATTGATGCTCATACTATATATTAATTGTTAATCATTTATATAATTTATTTCATTTAACTTTTTTTTTATAGAGCAAGTTTGTTCTCCCTCCATCCACTCATGATTTTGTAATGAAGTCTCTCAACCGCAAATGGAAAGAATATAGAGCACAATTGAAGAAGGACTATATGAGACAGGATATGACAGAGGAGGAGGTTGCTAGGAATTGTCCTCCTGATGTACCCCCTCATCAGTGGATGGAGTTGGTTCATTATTGGTTCTCCGAGAGGGCACAGGTATATTATCTGTTTATTATCTTTTTTTCCTAAATATTTTATAAAAATATTGATTTTTATTATACATTATATATATAACAAGTTCTTTACTTTATTTTACAGACTTATTCTGCTATTGGTAGAGCTGCACGAGCAGCTCAGTCTGTTCCTCATACATCGGGGTCGAAGAGTTATGCACGACTCCGATAGGAGTTTGTATGTTCCTTAAACTTTCATAATTAACTTTTAATTTTTATGTTGAAATATTTATATAACTAATATCATTATGTATCGTGGACCATGTCTGTATCATGATACTCATATATTTTTTTAAATTATTATAACTGTTTGCTTAAAATTAAAATTATTTGTGTAGGAGGATGAGCATGGGAGGGAACCCGGACAAGTGGAGTTTTACCGGATGACTCATACTCATCAGGATGGTACTTTTGTTCGAGATGAGTCGAGAGATTTATATGTACGGTATTATTAATATTATATTTTTTGCAATGATTTAAATTTAATTTTGTTAGCTATTAATGTATAACTCTTGTTTTCAAAAAAAATACAGGAGAGGGCTACATCTCTCATTGCGGAGCGTGACGACGAGTCCGCAGCATCTACGCAGCAGAGCCGTATCGAGGCCGAGGTGTTCACAGAGTTGATGGGACCAGAGCGCTACGGCCGAGTGAGGGGTTATGGAGTAGGAGTCACCCCCACTCAGTTATCTGAGGTTAGTAGATATACGCAGCATGCTGCAGCAGATGCTCAGGATTCACGCGTTCGCAGACTCGAGGCGGAGATACAGGAGATTAGACAGAGTCGTGCCGCTGAGATGGAGGAGATGCGACAGAGCCGTGCCGAGATGCAGACCATGAGGGGACAGATTGATCGCCTTACATCTTTATTAGAGATGTATGGATCATCTCAGGTAAACACATAATATTAAATATATATTTTTGTATTAATTTAATAATTTATATATTTTTATTTATAGATATGCAAATCATGCTTTTGATATGTTTCTTGTAGGCTCCTGGCACATCAGGCATCCGTCGAGATAGCGGCACGTCACGTGGAGACAACGACGACCATCCGCCTGCAGATTGATATTATTTTATTTTTATTGTATTTTTATATTTTTTTATATTACACTTGATTGTAATGGACGATTAGTACTTTATTTTTATTTATATAAAATATTATCTTTTGGTTTGGTTAAATTTTCTATTTAAGTTTGCTTTTGGTGTGAATGGTGGTGATTGTACAGGTGTGAATGTGGTGATTGTACAAGTTTATGTTCGAATAATTGATATAATTTCGTACAGGAATGTATGTATTCTTTTTTTTTTGTAGATAATACCTGTATTTTTTTTTCTCTTAAAACCTTTAACGACGCTTATAAGCATCGTTAAAATTATTTTAACGACGCTTATAAGCGTCGTTAAAGACAAAAAAGCCGACGCTTCGAAAAGCGTCTTGGTATAGTGGATGACGCGGAGTCATTAACGACGCTTTAAAGCGCCGTTAAAATTGCATTTTGTGATGCTTTAAAGCGTTGTTAAAAATATATTTAACGACGCTTATAAGCGTCGTTAAGACAAGTTTAACGACGCTTATAAGCACCGTTAATGTTAAATTTTACGACGCTTTAAAGCGTCGTTAAAAAATAACAACGCTTTTAAAAAGCGTCGGCGCTTTTCCTCTCCACTCTTACATAGGCGACGCTTTGTCGATGCTTTTCGAAGCGTCGTAAAGCTAAATAGCGACGCTTTAAAGCGTCGTAAAATAACATTAATAGCGTCGTTAATGATCATTTTTTCTGTAGTGACCAACCAATCATCACGGATGGTGCGGCTAAGGTGCACCGCCCACGGTGTAGAAAGAGTTTCTCCCAACATAAATGTTTGGTCAGGAAGGTCCAATTTTTAGGCATCATAATTGTTTGGCGAATGCTCGTAATTAAAGATGAGTAATTCTTTATGCACTGCATATGGTGCAATAAAAATACACCGTTCTATTTTATTGAATCATATAGTCATCGCTTTGCAGCACATATTTAATATTTGCAGTTCTACTTTTTTATTTAAAATTTTGAATGACAAAAATATCCTTCCTCTTTGAAAAAATTATTACATCCTGTGATTATATTATTCCATCTTGTAATTAAATTATAACTTCTTGTACAATAGGAAGTTATAATTTTCTTTCAGAAGTTATAAAGAGAGAAGGATATTTTTGCCATTAAAAATTTATAAAAATTTTAAATAACGAAAATATCACTCCATTCTTTATGACATCTTGTAGCCAAATTATGATTTACTGTTATACAGAAAGTTAGAATTTGACTATAGGATGTCATAATATACTACAAAATATCATAATTTTTTTAAAAGAAAAAGAGTATTTTCGTCATTTAAAATTTTAAATGAAAAAGCAGCACTACAGAAATTAAATATATATTGAAAAATAATGACTATGTGGCCTAGTAAGGTAGGGCTGTGTATTTTTGCTGCACCACGTCCAATGCACAAGACTTTCTTATTAAAGATTCATCCCAAACCTAAATTATTGTCTGGCAAAATCTTGGTTACATGGCTTTCCAACCAGTTGGATCTCACCAACCTCAACGTTGATTAACATTTGATTTGAACTAACTTTTATAAAAGACGAGGCAAGGTTGGGTCAAATTATAGATATCATGACAGTTCAAGATTGTATCTTCATCTCCCATGTTGTGACCTAATCCAACCCCAAATTAACAAATGACCAAAATTGATGACTCTTTTGGCTTGACCCTTCCAATATTAATCAACCTAAGTCCCATGGGCATTAGTGTGTGTGAAATTAATTCTGGTTGCCAAAACTAACCTATGATACTACCATATCAGGGTGTCATATATGAATTATGGCAATTAATCTAATCATTTTAGGACATCTAGCAAGTCAACTAAGCTTGAGCTCCATGGTTGCACTTTCCTGTTTGGAGCTGAGAGGTCAAAGACTCGGTCTTGAGTAGTATTATTTCTCAAAATATTCAACCTTTCAAAAATTTTTTAAGTAAAAAAAAAATCGTAGATTTGCAAGTACCTTATTCTTCTCCTACAGCAAGACTTCTCTCACTTATCTGAAAAAAAGACAACGAAAAGGAGAAAATAATCTGGCAATCATTAATAAATGGCCCTCTTGTCAAGGTTTTAACCAATGTATTATGGTATTAGACTGGAGCCTCACTCAAACCGCTATTGGCCGGTATAAGGTCATCATGATGGTTATGTGCCTCAAACACTAGGATTTCAAATTTTTAATATTTAATAATAATTATAGTCATTCTAACAATATTTTAATGAACAACGATGGGAAAATAACTACATCTTTTCCTTCACTTTCCAAAAATGTATTATTTCTAGATCATGCAACAATTTTTAGAGAAAGCTTTAATATAAAATTTAAACGTTAAAATTTAAATTAGAAAAAACTACAAGTACATAATGCTAGCATTATTTAAATATAATAGATTGTTATGAATATTAATCATGCATTACCGTAATAGTTATTTTTTTGCACATTATTACATATATAATATAATGGGTGGTGATGGAAACTTTTCTAATAATTGTAACACCATTATTTAAAACCTTGCTCTCTTAAGACATGAAAGATTAATTATAGGCATGGCATGGTAAAATATTATTTACTATTTGAAAATTATTAAGTACTTTCCTTCAATAATCAACAAGGTTGGATTTTGCATGCCACTAAATTTAAAGAAATATGAATTTTTAATTTTAAAGATAAATGACCAAAAAATAAATAAATAAAGCAAAGTTTGATTAAATGGTTGGTCCATGCATCCCTACATCTAGTTTAAAACATACGATTCCACTAGGCTCTCCACTGGACCATGGAGTCCCAGACATCAAGATCAATGACACAAATTAATCTACTTGTGATCACATCATCTATATGAGACAGCATGTCTACATTGAGCCAAAGCCATCATATTATGTCTCAATTTCCTCCACTTAAAGAGATCTAATGGCCAATATTCTTTAACATAATTTGGAAAAGCTTATAAGAAGCCCATGTTGTGTTTGTGATGGGTTCAAGCAAACCAGATGCAAGTATTTGCATCCTTAACTGCATACAGATGTTGATTGGCTATCAGGCCCATGGTTGATCTCACCTATGGGTGGAACGTTAGGCTGAACCTAGCCTATGTCTGGGTTTAATTACTAGCCGCACCAAGCATGAATAAGCCTGCTTTAGTTTTATCGTATCAAAATTTAGTCCAGATATTGAGCCAAATCTATTGGGGCTCTTTGATTCCGCCTAGTATTTATTAATTGGATATTAATTTGGGCTGTTAAGACCAGCCACCATATTATATTTAAATATCCCTAGATACAATACTATTCAATTTCTTATGATAAATATGTTGGATAATGATCTTATTATTTTATGATAATATATGTTTTACTACATAGATAGATATTCATATACTATTAGAATTTCATATTGTGATAGCATATCATAATTCTAATGTTGAAAATTTAATTTAGAAGTAATTGTGCTCTTATATTTATTATATTATGTTTTTTTTTCTGTCACCTATTTTATATTACATTTCAAGAATAAATAGAAATAAGAAAAAAAATCACATCCTGCACATTGCTTAGGTACATTTGTGTGGATGTCTATATTTATAACATTATCAAAAGAGTTCTTTATTTTGGATGATAAGTAAGGCTCTTATCTAATGTGGTTCACAATAATATAACACTAAAAAAAGCTTATTAGATTATTAAAATATATTAAATAAAAAACTTTTCATTGGTACCACTAAATTAGTATATAAATTAATGATATTATGAATAGTCGTATTTACTGAATGTATATTGATATTTTAATGTATATTGATATTAATAATTTTTTGCATTAATAATGTATCCTACAAATATCTCGTGCAGGTCATTATATTATACTAATATTTTATTAGTATATTTTTATTGTATTTTTATATTTGATTTCTATAGTAATATTTGTATAACTGATGGCAAATAAGATGATTAATGAATGCAAAACTAATTAAGATTGAAGGATGATAGAAAAGGTGCTCTAATTCAATATTTGTCAAAATAAGGAGACTTGATCGTGAGTGCTATTGATCCCATGGTTATTGTTTTGTTTTATTCTTTATATATATATATATATATATATATATATATATATATATATATTCAAAAGATGAGAAGGGTATGTGTGGATGGGTGTGACATGTGCCAATATAAGGAGGCATTGGAGCTACTCAGCACATCATTCGAGCATGTACAGTCATCCAATGGTCATACTAGGTAAATATTTTTTTTAATTTTTGAAATATTTATATTTTGTGAAGATGAGAGGGCACACGCGGATGGTTGTGATATAGGTCAGCGCTGAGGTGTGGAGCTGCCAGGGACATCATGTAAGAAAGTCTAGAATCTTCTAATTATTGGTGAAATTGGGTCAAGATATTTTCTTTTATTTCTAAGCACATATGTTTTTGAAAATGTGAGAGACACGTGGATTGTTGTGATATGGCTAGCGGTGAACTAGGGAAAGTGTGGAAGCGGCTAGGCACATCATATGAGAGACTCTAGAATCATCCCATGGTGAAAGAGGGGTACATGTAAGTGTTTGTAAAATGAGCCTGAGATAAACACGAGAAAGTGTGGGAAATAGATGAAAGAGGTACACGTGGATAGCTGTGATGTGGCAAATGTGGGAAGGCGTAGGAGCCGCTACGCATATCATGTAAAAAAGTCTAGACTCTTCTAACGGTAAAATTAGATAGGCTTATTTTATTTTATTTTAAAATATATATATGGACTTGTTTGATTAGGAGTGAAAATAGTATGAATATTATTTATTCAAATTTATCTTCGTATTCAAATTAATTTGGATATAGATAGAAATTTAAGGATCCAACTAATATTCGTATTCATATCTATAAAAAAAAATGGATATGGATATGAATAGATAACTATCCGATTTATATCCGAATATTTAAATATATATATAATTTTATAAAATTTTATATAGTACTTATTTATTTTTAAAAAATATATATTATTATATAAATATATTATTAACTTGATTGATTATTTATTTAATAATATCTTTAATTATGTAGTTATAAAATTTAATTATCTAAGTAATATATGTAATTATATCCATACTTTCAGTGTCTGAATTGTATCCATATCCATTTAAAATAAATATAGATATGAATTATTACATCCGAATAATATCCATATCCATATTTTTATTCATCAGACAAAATAAATATAGATACGGATATTGTGATATCCGATCCATATCCGATCCGATTTCAATCTTACATTTGGTTGATGGAAAGAGGAAGGAAGAAGTGGTAGTTAAAGAGATTATTCTTGTTTGGTTGAAGTTTTAAGGCAAAAAAACTCTTTATATGGAAAGTCACTTTTCATATTTTATGAAAAGTAAAAATTCATGGAGGAGATAGATTTTAGCACTTCTTATGAGATGAAAAGTGATGGTACTTTTTTAGAATGAAATACTGAATGGTGATATCATATTATATTAATATTATCCTAATATTTATATAAATATAATATAATATAATAATATTTATTATATTTTATTATTTATACTAATATATATTTTTATTAATATTAATATAATATTTATATTAATATTATATTATATTTATATCTATATTAATAAATTTATTATATTAAAATAATAATATTGTATTAACATAATATTAATATATATCAGTATTATATTGACACAATAAATTATTATGATCTGATGTTATATTATAATATATTAATATTATATTTATATTAATATAAATATAATATTAATATTTATATAAATTTTAGGAGTAAAAATATATGATTAAATATATGGTACATGCAGTATTTTCAGAACCGGACCGGCTAGGATGATCGATCAGATCGGGGATCACTTTTAATTCCGATCCAGAGCTCAGACATGACCCAGTATGGTTGCATACCGTAAAAAACTATGAAGATCTAGTGAAACAGTCGGCCTGTGATAAACCGACCGGATCATGGGTCGGATAGCACAGCCATTGGGTATTAGGTATAAGGGTATTCCACTCCGTATATAATTTTCATGTCCTCGACTTTCTGTTCGTCGCTGTTGCCCAGAGCCCCAAACTCGTCGATGTTGCCTGCCAAACCAGCGCTGCCGAGTCTCTGCCTCCTTGGGAGTGGGATCTAAAGCCTAAAGGTACATCCTCACCTAAATGGAAGCGGACGGCAATGGAGTCGACGATGAGGACGCGGACGGCAAGGGCGGACGGGGGCCGAGCTAGGAGGACATCGACGACAGTGAGGAGGGAGAGGAGGTCATCGAGGGAGTGGGCAAGACGGACAAAGATATGGTCGAGAGGTGTGGGGATGACGGAGGAGGGGGCGAAGGGGGTTAGGAGGCTGAGGAGACGGCGATGAGGAGGGCATCGACGGCGGTGAGGAGGAAGAGGAGGTCATTGGGGGAGTCGGTGGGATGGACGAAGATATGGTCGAGGGGTGTGGGGACGACGGAGGAGGGGGCGAAGGGGGTTAGGTGGCGGAGAGAGAAGGGGAACTCCAAGTGGATGTAGAGGGAGGCGGCGGAGAGGTCACGTAGGGAGGGGGGATGGAGGGCGGCGAAGAGTTTTGGTACTTGAAAACTTGTATCCCAAATCCGAACCACTCTTTTTTATTAATCTCTAGTGGAGCCGTCAGAAGTTTCCGATCTATTGAGATTAAGACTTTATTTTACAACATCTAATATAATATTAATTTTTATTTATTTTATTATAAAAATTATATATAATATTTTGTTATGTCATGTTGATATCACGAATCAATTGATCGGGCCATCCGACTGGCCTCTATTTTTTTTTTTTTCGGTTCCAATCCGAAAATATTAGGTACATGTGGAGAGCTGTGATATGGCAAATGTGCAAAGGTACAGAGGTATTAGGTACATCATAAAAAGAGTCTAGACTCTTCCAATGGTGAAATTAAGTAAGGTTATTTTTTTTTTATTTTAAAGTACATATATTTTTACAAGATTAAAGGGGGCACTTGTGTTTGATTGTAATATGAACCAGTCGTGAATATGCAAAGCTATGGAAGCTGCTAGAGGTACTACAAGTACCACCATTGGCTAAAATTATTTAAAAATTATAAAGTTCTATCCCCCTATAATCTAAAAAAGATAAGAATTATCTTGCCAAATAGATTTGAATGTCACTAAATTAAAAGAAATATGAATTTTAATTTTAAAGATAAAGGAGCAAAAAAAAAATAGAGGATAGACAAAATAGCCAAGTCTAATCAAATGGTTGGTCGATGCATCCCAACATCTAACCTTTTAAGACATACAACTCTACTAGATTCTCCAAAATTGTGGTTCCTAGATCGGCACCTTATCTATTGGGCCGTGGAATCCTAAACATTAAGTTACATGATGCAAATTAATCTACTGATGATCTCATCATCTAAGACAGTATATTATCATTGGGCCAAAGTCAGCCTATTACATCAATTCCCTCCTCCTTGGGAATTCTGATGACCAATAAGAAGCCCATATTGTGTTCGGGATACATTTAAAGGATCAGTTGGCCACTTGCATCTTTAACTGCCTAGTGATGTCGGTCAGCCAAGTGCACCTGAGGGTTTTATTTTTAATTCTTGTTTTCTCTTTACATTTACTTTGGGTTGGATGAATGCACTAGACTCAAATAAGACTGTTGCTCTTCTGATTAATTCGGCTCATGATGGTAAATACTATGTTGGAAAGAATCTTAGTGTGCTCCTTGGCAGCCAACATAAGCTTCTATGACTATGCAAGTCAATTTTTCTCATGTTATCACTAGAATTGAAATTGAATATTGATGATGAGCAAAGGCATGGAGCTACATTTTCTTCTTCTTCAAATTCCCTTCAAGCTTTTACTCATTGATACTCTATCAGATGCCTTTGAGCTCAACAAATCAAAGATTCGAAGAAAGTCTACTCTTGTGGAAAGACTCTGGATTTTCTTGGTTGGCTGCCCCATTTAAACCAGTGAGATAATGCCACCCATATCCTCTTTCTCCCCCCTCCACGGCCCCGTGCCTCTTACACCTTTTCTTCATTGCCTTCTCTATCTTGACATACCTCTCTCTATCCTCTAGTCCCCCGCTTGGATTGAGCTCACTCTCCTACACCCTAACACCATCTTTACTCTTCCATCTCCTACTTTCTTTCTCTTGCATATGGTAAACTTTCTTCTCTATTTGTTTCTCTCTAAAATTTATTTGATCTTGTCATTTCTCTTCTCCAACAACGTTTTTATGTTTAAGTCTAACTCTTGGCTCTTTTCTTCCTTAATTAGGAGAAGCAGCTAGGGGCTCTTTTATAAAAACAGAAGAAGAGGATGGAAGTCCTGAAGATTTGCTTATAGAATTATTAGCATTTTTATTTGAATTAATTATCCTATTACGTATGTTGCAATAGAATGCTATATGTTTAAAAAAATCCATATTGGTAGGTAAAGGTTAATATTTTGTATATCTATTGTAAGCAACTTTTCATGCATAGTTGATCAAATTTTCTAACTAAACAAACTTAATTAGGATCTTATTGTATTTGATTGGGGGAAAATATAGAGGCTCATATTTCAATACTAGAGTAATTTGTAGCAGTTGCCTTCTTTCAAGGATGCCATCTAATGGTGCTCTTACAAATTTGAGCCCTGAATTTAATGCCTTATGATTCTAGCTAATTAAATAGTTGTTTGTATTACCAAGGACTGTGATGTGCAACGATATTTTCTTGGTGAAAGAATCTTTTTCAATTACTCTTCGGATGAAACAAGTACTTTCCTCATTATAACATTTTATAAAGGTATTTATATATTGTATTAGAAAATTAATGATTGAATATTCATCATGACTCTTATTGAAACCATCATCTTTACTTGCTTAGTTTCAAATATATAGTTTGTAAACGAAAGCGAAATTGATTTTGAAATTCAATTTAATTGGTTATTTCTTAGAAATTCCAAGACTAAGAAATAAATATTATGCTTGATTTATCTTACATAAAGTAATGAGTTTTAAATATTGATTAAGCATATAATTTTTTTAGCCGTACATGTTAGTCTAATTTATCAAGATGGAAATATATCAAGAAAACCTTTTTGATTGGTTTATCATCATAGAAATTTGTTTGAAAGCTTATGAGTATTTGGAAATATAATAATATATGTATGGCTAAAACTTGACTTTGGTGTTGGTGTGGAAAAAATATTAGATCTTACTTTCTACTTTGACAACAATTCAGACCCCATTGGCAGAGGTGGTCACTAGTGAAGCATGTGTTCAGCAACGAGGTTCTTTGGGATATCTATTCTATGGCTAAATATGATTTTGTCTCACATCATTGGGCTAGATTTGGTTCCAATCCTAATCATGGGCCTTATCATGGCCTTACATAGTCACAAGGACTAAGAGAGGAATTATATTTTTTGATTTTTATAAAATTGCTTTCTTGCTTTGAATTTTTATATTAAAAAACTATCTTTTGCACTTCAATTTGAAAGGAATAGTGTGTGACCAATGGGCAATGAGTTGATTTTTGATTGGGCTGCAAAAAATAAAAACTATATCAAGCTTGATTGCATCAAAGATTTCAAATTACTGGATTGAACAGAAGTTTGCTTTGCTTTATTACAAAGTGCCAAAAGAAAGGGCTTCTGAAATGCATAAGATATTGTTTGTCTCACTTGAGATTCCGCTGCACGCAAGTCTGCTTATGTGCTGCCATTAAGATCCTTAGAGTCAAGGAATCCGCAAAATCATCCAATATACTATGAATGTGCTGCCCGATGTGATGACACAACAAAAAAGCAATACAACCCCAAAAGCCAGTCACGAATGAAGCTGCAAGTATTGCAAAGAAGATGATATCATCCTCCACATTGCTATTATCTTGGTTTTCTTCTACTTCAACCGTTGGATTTGAGTCAAAAGTGCAGGTCTGCTCCAATGGCGGCCCATGTAATCCAATATTACCCTCGTAGCTACTCACACCAAATGTGGCAAATTGGCCCTTGAAATCCAGTGTACATCCGGATAAGTTATTATAAGCAACTAAGAAGACCTCCAAGAAATGTAGTTGAGCCAATTGCCGGGGTATCACACCACTCAACTGATTGTGTGATATATCCAAGCTCTCAATCAGATTGAGTTTTGAGAAAGTTTCAGGAATTGGACCTGTTAGCTGATTGTGTGATAGATTCAATTGTACAAGCTCATGCAGATTTCCAATTTCTGGCGGGATGTTTCCTGTCAACTTGTTTGCTGACAAATCCATTGCGGACATCTGAAACAAATGATCTGTTGCGTAGGCATATAAGTTGCCCTTTGTGATGAGGTCTACCAATATTATCGCATAAAAGTCAACCTCCACACTCATATCGACTGGCAATGAACTAGGATACCCACCGTAAAAAATGTAAAGGAAACCTAATACTGCTGAATTAGGTTTTCTGAAGTGCATTTTGCCAAAGCAAGAGGGTATTGATCCTGAAAGATTGTTTTGCGAAAGGTCCAGAACATGTAAAAACTGCAGCTTGCATAACTCAATTGGTATTGGGCCTTCAAGTGAATTTCCACTGAGAACAAGAATATCCAAAGACATATGATCTCCTATCCGTCTTGGCAGTTTACCTGAAAGCTGGTTATTGCTGACATCCAATGCTGCAAGGTATGAATTATTGAAATAACCACTTGGAATTGTGCCTGTTAAAAAATTCCCAGCAAAATTGAGAAGCACTAGTTCGGATGATTGGAAGCAAGGAGGTAATGACCCGGAAAGGATATTACTTGATAAGTCTAACACATGAAGATTTGTCAAATTACATAAATGATGCGGTATTTGACCATGAAAATGATTTCCTGCGAGCTTAAGGATCGTCAGATCAGAAACATTTCCGATGTTCTCTGGAATTATTCCCGATAATTGATTATTGTGGACATCCAACATAAATAATCGTTGTTGTTGTGACAGAAAGCTCCGCAATGTTCCAGTAAAATTGTTTCCATCGAGATAAACAAATACAGGAGAAGCATGACTATGATCTGTACCAAGCAGCTTGCCGTGTAAGTTGTTGTTGGAAAGCTTCAAGGAAAACAATTCAGTGCAATCAAGCATAAGGCTTTTTGGTACTTCACCGGATAAATTATTATTGGACAAATCCAAGTGTCGCAAATTGCTCATGTTACCCAATGATGAAGGGATATTTCCAGTTAGATGATTGGAGGATAAATTCAGAGCCGTCATATTTGGAAATATCGTGTCTGTAGGAATCGATCCATTGAGGAAATTCATAGAGAGATCAACTATGCACATGACTGCATTCGGATGATTCGGGAACTGCAATGCACCCGTCATTGAGGTATTTCTCAAGTTGAGATATGTTAGTCTGGTAAGATTTTTGAACAACCAGTTGGGAAAATTTCCTTTCAAGTTATTGTGAGAAAGATCAAGAGCTTCTAACTTGTATTGGGAAGCAAGAAAAGCTGGTCTTGCAAGGGTGCTCGCATCAAGGTTACAATGTGATAAGATGAGGAACCGTAGCTGAAAGGACGGAACAAACTTTCCACCATCCAGATGTATAAATAATTCCTCATTGTTTGACAAGTCGATAATTTCCAGCTTTGAAAGATTAGCAAAGGCGGAAAATGAGAAATGCCCATCAAATAGGTTGGAAGAAAGATCTAGATACTTAAGTGAAACAAGACCTGAAAAGATGCATGGTGGAATATTACCCTTCATCAGGTTATTAGAAAGATCTAAATATTGAAGAGAAACTAGTTTCTTTAGAGATAAAGGAAGACTTCCATTGAGTTGGTTGTCTGAGAGATCCAACTCACGTAGGTTCTGCAGTCTACCGAGCACTGCAAAAAAGGGAAGAAAATTAAAAAAGGAATAAAACCTTTTGCTCCTAATATGAACAAGGTTACGAAACTTGTGACCCAATTCATGTTCACTCCTAATTTTTTGACTTCAGTTAGTCAACTTGGTGACTCAGGTGAGTCGAGCAAGCTAAATAAATACTATAAATGAAATACAAAAATAGAATAAATAAAAAAATGTTAATGCTGCCCAACGATCAAGGAAGGTAATATTTGAAAATTATGATGAAATAATATCCATTTAAAATTTATATGCTCCACTCGTTGATTCTAGAAAACTTTAAAAGTAAGGATATGCATAATGTGAACTTAGCATAAATGCCTGATATGAATTAAGACTCATTTTAACTTCCTAAGCCAACTTAAAAATATCATATGATTTAAATTGGGGAATGTGAATTTAATGAGTTTTATAATTTGACCAAGTTAGCTGAGTCAAGATAGACTTCGGCCAAACATGGCTTAGACTAGGAAAATGGTTCCGCTTGGCCAAGCTGTCAGTCAACTTGCATAGGTTTCTTTTTTTTTTTTTCCATCTTGAATATGGAGAAATGTCTAAGCTCAAAAGAAAAAAAAGGAAAATGGTAAATTCTTAGACAAATGAATAAAAATTATACCTTGTGAAGGCACTGAACCCATTAGATTATTTTGGAACAAATATAGGAAATTAAGAGAAGATAAATTTCCCAAAGCTATCGGTATCCCTCCTGTGAGCTGATTTTCTCCAAGATTAAGCAATCTAAGCTTGTGCAATCCGAGCAAGCCTGAAACATAGAGTAATAGACATAAATCAATAAGACAATATATAAACCATTAAACTCAAGTTGTTAATGTGGTCTTATGACAAAAATAATTGCAGATGATCCAATAAGTTACTACCTTCTCTATTAAGTGCGTCGTGTAGCATGTTGCCTTCAAGATTCAGGACACTGAGAGATGACAAATTTTTGAAAGATAATGGAATAGTTCCAGTGAGATCATTCAAGCTGAGATCAAGGAGTTCCAACTTTCTAAATCCTGATGCGTCTGTCAAATATAAAGTTTTCAAAGCAAGAGAATGTTAAGTTAAAAATATTTACAACAAGATGATGGGAAAATATAAAATAGGATAGAAAAATTAACAAGTTGGATGAAGGTGAGGCTGACATAAACTATAAAAAGATAATATAAACCATTCAACTTAATATGTTCATGATCTTGTAAAAGAGAAATAATTGCAATCTATAAATTATTACCTTCCATATCAAGTGTACCCTTTAGCATATTCGCTCCTAGATTCAGGACATTGAGTGAAGATAAATTTCTAAGAGATAGTAGAGTAGTTCCACTGAGTCTGTTATAGAAGAGATCAAGGATTTTCAACTTTCTCAATCCTGATATAGCTGTCAAATATAAGGTTTTCAAAGGAAGAGAATCTAAATGAGAAATATTTACAATAAGAGGATAGAACATATGACTAGGCTGAAAAATTTAGAGAAACAAGTTCAATGAAGGAGCAGTTATATAACATAAACTAAAAAGACAATATATAAACTATAATCAATATGTTAATGGTCTCATGATACATAAATGGTTACATATGACTTTGTAAATTATTACCTTCCACATTAAGTGTGCCATTTAACAAGTTTTCTTCTAGATGCAAGACACTAAGTGAAGATAGGTTTTTGAAAGATAATGGAATATTTCCAGTGAGTCTGTTATAGCCGAGATCAAGGATTTCCAACTTTTTCAATTCTGGCATATCTGTCAAATACAAAGTTTCCAAAGAAAATGAATTCAAATCAAATATTTATGACAAGATGATAGAAAATATGAATAGACTAAAAGAAATTGAAAAAACAAGTAGGATGAGGGTGAGACTAACCTATCTGTGATAACGATCCTGTAATTTGATTGTAGGACAAGTTAAGCTGTTGGAGCTCATGAAAGGAGGAAAAAATGCTGAAATTCAATCGCCAATCCTGAAGTTGATCATATCCTACAAGGCTCGATAGCATGAGCTTTGACACTTGTTGTGTGCTGTTGTTGCAGCTCACTCTCTCCCAGAGGCAACAATCTCTCCCTCTTCCCCATGTCGGTAGTGAAGAGTTGTTGTAGTGAAGGAGAGAAGATCTGAGTTTTAACAAAGCTTCATACTCCTCCAAAGGGCATCCAAATTTGGGGCTGCAGTTGCATAGGACCACAATCAATAAAGTCCATAAAAAATTTGTTAGCCTTGAGCAGGAGACAAACTGGTAGCAATTCCTCATAGTAAAGTGAAGGTTGTAAAATAATTATCTGATGCACATTTGCTTCACGTCTCATGCTTGCATAATTCATATAAAAGCAAAGGGGCATGGAAGTCTGGGTATGCGATCAAGTTTTACATTCAATTCCAAGTCTTCCATGTTGTTTTCTGTAAAGAGATGGGATGTGGCCCCCTACCTAAAGTAATTATTAAATTGAATGAGTGAAGACTAACATATGGAGTCGGAGAACATACAAGTGGGAATAAAATAAAGAATGGAAAAACAAGTGGGGCAAAAAAAAATCTAAAACAGCAAATCATCTTTGGAGAAGAGAGAATCATAGGTACAACATGGGGAACAATTAAATCAGACCTAGAATCCATTTGTTGAGGGGAAAAAAGTTTTGTGATAGAAACTTCATCTTATAGCTTTCCAAATGCACCTACAAAATGCAGAACAAACGAGTCCAAGTCTACATGGAAGAAAAGCACTCATCATGACCCACATAGGACTTTTCTTTTGGAGAAAAGCTATTGGGAGCTTTCCACTCCTGACCAAAAGTTTTTCCAAAATGGAATAGACTCTCGAACAAGGATGGCTCACCAACCGTGGACTCTAAATGTCCATAAACCAACTAGTCCATCTTTAACTACAATTTAAGAGGAGTAATATTTGAATGTACTATATGAAGGTCAGTGAAGAGACCAAAATCAAGTATCTAACTTGGTGCCAGTATAAGTTAGTCAAAGCGAGCCTTAGACTAAACAAAACTAGGTTTCATCTTTTAGTGTTGGACTTGTCGAATTTTTGTTGAGGAATTGAAAACATATTCTACTAAAAAAATGTTCTTTTTTCTTAATGGAGCATGAGGTGTTTTCTAAAGGAAAGAGAGAGATGTGTCTTAACGAAAAAAGCAAACAGAAAAAAAGGCGGGACGTCAGAGAGGGGAGGTGTCCTTTGAGCCCTTTGGGTGAGAGGCTTTTTAACTTTCTTTTCTTTATCCTTTTGTGGCATTCTCTAAAGTGCCATGAGAGCAAAGCCGAGTTCTTTTAAACAAAAATAATTTTGCTCTCTCTAACATTTTCTTCTCTTCCATGATTATCTTTTATATTTTTTATTGGTGTTCGTTTTTGTAATCCTAGCTCCAGGCCAGCCAGTCTTAATCAACAATTATGCCCTTTTACATACTATTATGCTTGAATAAGGGCCATGTGATAACCTGATCCAAATCAGCTGCACGAATCTCAAACTGGCTCCACAAAAAAAAAACAAAGGAACGAAGGCTCCTATCTTCTTTCTAATCGAATGTAACTTGAAATTGATCTCCTAGGGCTGCCAAAAATCATAAGAAATCTCCTATAAATCTCCTCCTTCCCCCTCCAAGGCATATCACGAGGAACATTGGCCCTCCTCTCTTCTTCCTCTATCTCTTTCTTCCTTGTTTATACCGATTTTTCTAGAACTATGTTCGTTAGAAATTGGAGCTAGAGACGCCCCCAGAGTTCAAGGTAAACGTCGATCCCACCTCTCTCTCTTTCCCTTCTTCTCATGGCATTTGGTACTATTGTCGGGCATCGATCTTGCTGAAAAACCATGAAGAAAGAATCCTATAACTTTTTGGCTTTTCTTTTGCTTTTTCCAACTACCAACATCGTCATCCCTTGAAGTCGAGTGCCCTAATCCCTCGACAACCCTCCACAATAAGTCCATGACCGTCAGTGAAAGGCTGACGGCCAAAAATGAAGAGAAGCCCTAGATCCCCTCTTTTTGGGCCTTTTTCTATAATTTTCTATTGGTTGATTGATGCCGCTGGTTGTCCCCTATCCCACCAATACCGGCTACCATTGTTGGTCCTTCGGTTGTGTCGTCGCGCCCCATCGGAGCACCAGCCCACACCTATATCCCTCCCTTGTTTGGCCAAGAAAAGAAAGAAGAAAAGAAATGAAGAAAAAGAAGAGAACAAAAGGAAAGAAAAGAAAAAGAAGAAAGAGATAGAAGAGTTCTCTCTCTTCTTTCTCTCTCTTATTTCTCTCCTCTCCCTTTGGGGTTTCTCTCTCTATCTAATCCATGGACCCCAGTATGAATGTAAGATGATCTTTTAAAAGAGATCCGAAATTACTTTGAGATCCATGCAGTAGGTCGGATCCCATCCGATCCTTGCTAAAAATTCATAGCGTCTAATCACTGTTAACCTCAATCTATTGAGCATCTTGACATGACCCCCTGTTGATCTTGATCATGAATTTCTCTTTTGAGAGATACAAAAATTTTTTCTTCACTTTTTCTCTCTACTTTCTCTTTCTTCACCCACTTTCTCTCTGTAAGAATACCTAGGAACTCTAGAATCGACTCATGCCTTCCTCTTTTAGGAATTCATGTTGATTCCAACAAAAAAACCTCGAACTACTTGGTACCAGGATGGTCTATCGGACCGATCACCTGATTAATGATCTCCTTTTATTGTTTAATTTTATTAAATTAATTAAAAATTTTGATTAAGATTTAATATTTTAAATAAGATAATATAATTCTTCTAATGAAGTTTGAAGATCTAACACAAATGAGCCAAATAGATCTTATGCTCCATATTTATTTTTAAATTTTCATATTTTTCACGCAAATCATCTAGTACCGATGGACTCATATTTTTCATAAAATAAGGATTAGCATATGAGATATGAAAAAGTATGTTTTATTATTATTATTGATTTTATGAATATATTTTATGAAAATAATATATTTATAAAGCATAAATTTTATTTTTTTTATTTATATATATATATAGTTTAAGAAAAGATATAAAGATTTTAAAGACTCTCAGATAGCTATGAATGAATCTCTAAAATTGAGAAGATTAACATCTGGAGCTAGCATCTACAAGAAACACAGCCCTACCAATGGGTAGAAAATTAGCATATGAAATAAGAATTTTGTCGATTACAAAATATGGCAATGTCACGTGTATAAAGTGACCTTAGCATGAATATTCATGAGCAATACTTTAAAACATGATATGAATATCTGACAAAAATAATTTATACATCATGTTTATAAAATTTCATGATTTATGCATGCATGATTGTCTTTATCGAAAGAACAAGAGGCAAGAAGAGAGAGGCAGAAGAGGGGCACATGATAGAGTGAGGGGAAGGCATATGGCCATGGTGGATGTACCATCCTCTATGTATGAGGGAATTGGGGGAGGAGGTGATAAGGGGCTGACGGAGGGCATGGTGGAGGTATTGACTTCTATCCCCATGATTTCAAATGGAGGACGAGTCCATCCCAATTAACAAGGTTGAGTCCACACAATGTCACACGACATGCTTTTTATCAAATTTTACAGACCAAGGAGAAAGTAATATGACCCTCCTAAATCTATGGACTAGCTACTCAGTATGGACCAAGGAGAAAGGCAATCTTTCCTGCTTGATTTAGGGCTCTGTATGCTATTTTCCTACCAAGCATGCTTTGCAAACAATACCAAAATAATGCATAAACAATCACAGATCAATTTTCATGCATCTACTTCTCAATTCTAATAGGTTCTGGAAGTTCAAATGACCATAACCATACCTTGCTGGCATACTTATGTGGTGTCTAATATAGCATCTAAAGCTCTCTAACATGCCCCATGAAACTAGTACTAAGCTCTTGGTGCACTTTAGCTTTATTTTTAAAACCATTCTTATTATCCTTTATGTAACTATTTCTTTCAGATCTATCTTGTGTCCATCTTTTGTAACGATATAGATAGCAGGTTTGTCTTCTTTTGTATTAGTGACATATCATTCTGATTTTTTTTTAATTTGTTATCTTTTTTTTTTAATAGGACAAATCTCTCTCTTTTTTTTCTTTAACACTATTTTAGGTTTTGAAATCTCTTAAACCCTAAGAAAAAACCATATAGAAAAAATTATCACGAGATTGTTTGGACGGCCACCATGTAAGCATTCATCTGTGATCATATACCGGCATAAATTTGACCTTTATCTAGAATGAAGGAAGTTTTTCTATGAGAAGTATGGTGGTTGTGATTGAATAAACATGGTCGCATGGCAACAATTCACATGCAACCAGAAGCTTCCCATTGGAATTTTATTGAGCCAAAGTGGTCACCACCGTGCAGCTTCTTCTTGGCCCGGTGTGGTGCTACGACGTCTTTCAAGAAATTATGGTTCAGACTTTTCAATAACGTAGCCAAAGTTCATGCTAACTTGTTTCTTACTCTCCACGCATGCTCTGAATTTGACCTCTTCAAACTTTTAATAAGGTTTTCAGCCAAAGAATAAGGTGCCTTTGACGTGGTCTCGGTCCTTTGGTTTTTCAGGATTCCAAAACTGACTGATGACCAACTTGGAGTCACCAATGACTTTGATAGTAATGTTATATTTAGTTGTTGGGTTGGTTAAAGCCCATGATGGATATTTTGTTACTTAGCCGAATTGCTGGTTGCCGGAAAAATCAATTGACTTGCTTTGAGCACACGTACAAAACTTCCACTCAAGCTGATCACATGTGTATAGCAATAGAAGGATCTATACAGACATGTATATAGTCCTACATCAACTGTGCACTATATAGATTTTAATTAGGTACCTATAGAGGGTCAAGAAATTCAAATAGTACTTTCAAACTAAGGATGTATTTGATTATATTTTTTAATTTTTGATTTTTAATTTTTAAAAAAATATTTTTTATTTTTTTTGATTTTTGCTATTGAGTAAAAGCAAAAAATATGTTTGATAACTACGTTGCTATAAAGCAAAAAGTAACATTTGGGGATGACAGATGAAGAGCTTGACGAGGAAGAAGGGTTTGAGAAAGGAGGGAGAAAGGCGTGGGGTGGTAAAGAGCTCGACGAGGAAGAAGGGTTTGAGCTCTTTACTTTTTGGTTTGATGTTTTAGATGCGGGAAAGCAAAAAAAGCAAAAAAGCAAGTTTTGGAAAGCAAAAAATTTTTGCTTTGCATATAAAGTTTTTTTTATTTTTGCTTTTTGTTTTTCATGATGTTACCAAATATTGCTTTTTGCTTTTCATTATGTTACCAAACATTACTTTTTGATTTTTGCTATTTAAAAATTAAAAATAAAAAAAGTACTTTTTTGGCTAACCAAGCGCATCCTAAATTTTTCTGAATAAGATCTTAAATTATTGCAAATGGTATTAAAGTAGAAGCAACCTATAGCTCATTCGAATTAGGAGGCACTGTAGTGTAGACCCATTTGGGATGATTATGTGCTAATTATAGTGTTTGTAATTGATTTTACAATACTTGTGATTAGATTTGAACCCATAACAATACGAACTCAATATTCTAGAATCTCAATAAAATGAATTTGTGTTCTCAATTACATAGTAGTGGATATACACACACACATAGACCCAAAAAATTAATAAGAATTTGCATAAAAATACAATACTAAAATACTTGTAAAATTCTATTCCTATAGTCTAAATAAAAATGAAATTATCCATTTCCTAAATAAAATAAAATTATCCAAATAAAATAATTTTTTTCTAATTTCTATATTTGTGCCTAACAAAGTGCTCTCTTATTGGACAGTCCGTCAATGACATTCATAGCATCAAAATGGATCCACTTCAAAATCATTATTGACTAGTATTATAAGGTCATCATGATGGTTATTTATCTTAAATAGTAACATTTCATACTTTCAATATTCAAATAACAACTACAATTGTTATAACAATGTCATAATGAAAAATAATGGGAAAATAATAACATTATCTTTGCCTTTACTTTTTATTAAACAAAAAAATTATTTCTAGAGCATACAATAACATTTAGAGAAAACCTTAATATAAACATTTAACTTTAAAAATTAATATTTTATTTATGGAAGGCACCAGTAAATAGTAATGAGCATTATTTATATAAATAGATTATTATAAATATAAATCACATACACACTATAATGGTAGTTATTTTTTTCACAAATTATTTTGTATATAACGTAAAGTGTTCCAATAAGACTTTTATCTTGAATCCATGAGACCGGTCAATACAATGGACGGTCAGCTCGACAAGTCTTCAGGAGAACATATCGGTCCGGTTAGTCATATTCTAATAGGACTACACAAAGCAGGTGGGTAAAGTATTCACATGGCAAATTATGGTCCACATGACAGATAATAACCAAGGTTAAAATTATGGTGTTATAATAGTTAAAATCATTCTAATAATTTTTTAAATAGCTCCCACCCTCACGATTTTGTTAAATATATAATAATAGAGAAAATAATCATTACAACATGATATTTAGTTTTCTAAGGGTTCATTATACCATAAAACTAACAACCGTCCGAGTTTTCTCAGATATTTCTCATGATGCTTAACCGACTCAAGTAGTACATCTAGATCTTAAGCCGAAAAAGCTATCTAATTACTAGCCTTCCATACTAAGTTATGGAATTTTAAGTAATCTGACCCTAAAGTACGTAGTCGCATAAGGCAACCATGATAGCTTGAGGAGTTAGACAAATTTTATTTGTTAATTATGTTCTTCTTTTTTGTCCACAGGTAGAGAAAAAAATTAAGTGGCCAAAATTGACTTCAAAAGAGGAATTAATGGCTCTCAGACAGCTTGAAGAGGCCCCAGATTAGTAGAAAGGGATACCTGCTCTTTTTTTTTTTTTTTTTTTTAAGACTATGTTAGGTTAGAAATCTCTTAAACTCCACCTAGCAAAAGTCGTCACGGGAGTGTTTGGAAGGCCACTCGATAAGCCTTCATCTGTGATTGAACCCCATCATAAATTTGACATTTATCTGGAACCAAGCAAGTTTTTTCTGCGACATGCATTGATGGCGGTGATTGAACAGAATGATTTCTTTACCGAGAAGAGACAACAGAACAAGGGTTTCCTACCAAAAGCATGAAAAAAAAAAAAAAGAAAAGCAAACAAGTGTCATGCGGCAATGATTCACATGCAAAAGCATATCTTGCCAAAGTGGCCACCACCAACATATACTCGAACTTGACCTCTTCAAACTCCTAATTTTTTTATCAAGTATTCAGCAAAAACACAACATGCCTTTGACACGGTCTCTCTCGTAATAGAAATAGGACATGGTTGGGTACTACCCCCGTTTATTAATTAAAATAGTGCATAGAATTATTAGAGAATACGATGAGTTTATAGGATTGTTACGGAGTACAAAGGGCAAAATCAACAATCAGCTGTTGCCGGGAGGCGCCAAGGATTCAAAAGGTTCTAATACTCAGCTTCATTCTTCAAAGAACAAACATGGTCCCAACTCTGGAATGACTGAAGAATCTTCTTCATGATAGAGTAAATCAATCCTTTCTTGTTCCAAAATAGATGGATAGTTCTTTCCCCTCCAATTCTCTCAACACACCGTTCCAATAAACTGGTCCCAGCCTGCCTGGCCATCATGTTTTCGTCCGTTCTTCCCTCTCCACAGAAAGGTAATGGAATGTTGATGGTCTCCGTCTTAGATGCAATTGCAACTTGATGGTGGTCCGCAAACTCCTAGAAAAGGGACATCTAAAGAATAGACCGTTGACCGACTCCAAATTCAAGCCACACAATATATAGCCAGCACTTACGTACCATCTCTTCTTCGTGAGAATTTTCTGGCCATCATGTTTTCGTTCCTCCTAGTCCAAACCATCCAAAGGTCTTGGAATGTTGATGGTCTCCGTCTTAGATGCAATTGCAACTTGATGGTGGTCCGCAAACTCCTAGAAAAGGGACATCTAAAGAATAGACCGTTGACCGACTCCAAATTCAAGCCACACAATATATAGCCAGCACTTACGTACCATCTCTTCTTCGTGAGAATTTTCTGGCCATCATGTTTTCGTTCTTCCTTCTCCAAACCATCCAAAGGTCTTGGAATGCTGATGGACTCCCTCTTAAATGCCATTGCAACTTGATGGTGGTCCACAGAGAGGTTATGGAATGTTGATGGTCTTCCTCTTAAATGTAACTGCAACTTGATGGTGGTCCGCAGAAAGTACTGTCATGGAATGTTGATGGTCTCCCTCTTAAATGGAATTGCAACTTGATGGTGGTCCCAAACTCTTAGCAAAGGGACATCTAAAGAATAGATGGTTGACCGACTCCAAATTCGAGCTTGTTACTTTTTGCTAACCATAAGAAATCTTTCATCTTTGGTGCCTTCCAAAGGATTTTTAAGTATGGAATTTTCATCTTTTCCAGGGTTGGTGCCTTCCAAAGGATTTTTGAGTATGCACATCTTAGGTTGCTTAAGTTAGGGAACTTATAATAAAAGTTTATAGTGAACAAACAATTTTGAGAAAGCATCCAAACTGGCAAGTTCATGATGCGAGATGATCTAACTGGAGCAAGAAGGCTAAGCCAATAAATCCAACTGACTCATCCCAAGTCTAGTCAAAGGCCCTCGCACATTGACGTACCAATTCAAATTCCTCCAACTCAAATAAGAATAGATCGATGGCCAGATTCAGTTTCAAGGCTCGAGCATAGAGCTCCTCAAAATGAGAGCAAAGAGGAATCACATCCATCTAAATATCTTCCTACAATCGGTTAGACTCTCTATTTCCAACCTTGAATACCACCCAATTCCAAAATGTAGAATTTTTCAAGCAAACATTTTTTCAGATAGGAGATAAACCCAAAGTCCTTTTCCTTATGCTCATGTCCAACTTCCTCCTTGAGTAATAGGCCCATCTAATCTAAGGCCACCAAGGATTGGGCTGCGCAAGTTTGAGATAAATTCTTTACACCTAAGCAACTTTGCTCATTTGTCTTGCAAACAATATCCCAGTTTACCGGGCAATGAAATCAACTAATACAATCGGTACCCTTCAATAAAAATGCTCTTCTTCTTTTATCAATTCTATTAATGACCTATTTCAGCAATTTATAAATAGATATGTAGTAAAATGGAAGCATTCTCAGCACAAAGTTGATCAATATTAATCTCCCTCCCCATGAAAGAAACTTTTCTTTTCAAGATGCTAGCCTTAAGTTCATCTTTTTAGTTAAAGCTAGGCAACATTACTTAGGCAGCTTCTTATGATGTAGTGGTAGGCCCAAGTATAAAAATGGTAAAGCACCTTACTTACAATTCATCCAAGATGCAAACCGAGATGAGTTATCCTCATCCATATTCAGACAAAGAATAGAGCTTTTGTAAAAGTGATTCTTAACCCTAACGCATCTTCAAAAGCTAATAGAATTATCTTAGCCACCAACATACTATCTTTTTTATCTACACAAAATAAAAGAGTGTCATATGCAAACTACAGGCTCAAGATACCACCTAATTCCTTCTGATGCCCAATACCCTCAATCAAACCAAGAGAACAAGCTTGCTTGAGTAGTCGAGAGAGGACATCCATTGCTAAGATGAAAAGTGATGGAGATAAGGGGGTTGTCCAACCTTAAACCTTGCTTACATTTCATCCATCTCTTGGAGGCACCATTCGAAAGAAGAACAATAGAAGCCAAAGACAATAAACTATGGAACCATCGAATCCATCTATTTAGAAAGCCCCTTGATCTAAGAATCCCAATGAAGAAATCCCAATTTAACCTATCAAATAATTTTTCAAAGCCTATTTTACCAAGGATACCTTTCTCCCCTAATATCTTACAATAAGTTAGTATTTCATAGGCACTAAGCATTCTATGATGCTTTGACCTCTCACAATGGCCGATTGAGAGTCTTCAAGAAGAGTTAGGGGGGAAATTTGGTAAGTCTTCTAGAAAGAATCTTCATGATAATCTAGTAAAGGCTATTCAACAGACTAGTAGACCTAAGGTCCTTGGCTGAAAGCATACACTCCTTCTTAGGAATTAGAGAACTATAGGCGAAATTAAGCCATTCCAAGTCAAGTACACCTTGCAAAAGTTTTCAATAAGTATCATCAAGTCATCATTAATGATGTTCCAAAATTTTGAAAGAAGGAGAAGGTAAATCCATTGAGACCGGATGCTTTACTACCATCAAAAGATAACACTATCTCTTTGATCTCAACAAAGGTGAAAACCTGCTTGACATCAGATAAGTTGATAGAAGGCTTACAAAATTAGATCCTAGTTGATGGAAATCTTGGTACAAATTATCGGCTAAAGAGATGCTTGAAGAAAGATTGAAGCTTTGTTGTAATTTCCTCCCTGATTATTGAATTTTATACCTCCCTCCATCAAAGTAGCTATATGATTCCTCCTTTTTCGACCAAAAGTAACTTTGTGAAAATAAGCTATATTTCAATCCCCTTCCTTAAGCCAAGTGACTTTGCTCTTTGTTTTGAGTATAGTTTCTCCTTTTTGTACAACTCCTTTAAAGACTTTCTCAAGATTCTTTGAGTGAAAATTTTCAATAATAAAAGGTCTACTTTCTCCCCTCTTATCTAAAATTTTTATATCTTGCAAAATATTCTTCTTCAACTCTCTATTCACAATCCTCTTATTGAAGATCCAAGATTCAATAATGGCATGAGCATTCCTTAGATCCTTCTCCCATGCCTCTATATAGTTACAACTACCCCTAATTGATTTGATTAGGGAGAATGAAGATTTTTGTCAACCTACTCAACTTGAATCCTACAAAGAAAACTAGAAGAAAAAAATAGAATTTCAAAAGTAGAGCTTAAACCTCTTTTATTTCTTTCATTTGTTCTCCACACCATGTTCATTGACGTACATAGCCCCTATTTCTATTAGCGAGATCCATCCTTGCACACTTTGGGTCAGATTCCTCTTTCAAGATTCTTGAAGGATGTTCGTCCTTGAACAATTTGGGTTAGACTCCTTTAAGTTCAAATGTATCTAGGTCTCCAAAAAATATGACTAATATATAAAATCATAAAAAATATTAAAGATCTATAGGAGATAATCTCAATTTCTACTTCACTTTATCTTCCATCGCTCTATCCAATTCTTCATGGATTGAAAGATAACATATGGTAAAGTTCTTTCATAAAAAAAAAGTTTTTATTTGTAAACTTAAATTGATTTTGATGAATACAAAATATTTGATGTTGCTCCTTGAATTGATTTTGATGATTACAAAGCATTTGAGGGGGTTACTAATAATTTTGGCTTGAAAAAAGATTTATTGTATTTCAGGGGTAAAATTATAATTTTATCAAGATCTGATTCGAAAGCCTCAAGAGCAAGAACAAAAGATGTGTAATCTATTGGAGGCAATTTTAATATTTTTAAAAGTATATTTTGTAAGAAAATCAGGTTTATATTTTTGAGTCGACCCCATGAGTGTCATGGCTAAAAAGGCTGAACGCACGCTAAACTTTTGGCTGGCACACTCTGTGAGTTGACCCCTGAGCATGAGTCGACCTCTGCTGCTCTATAGGCCAAAATTATAGAACAGTCATTTTCTGCTCTGTTCCACAGAGGTCGACCCCATGAGTCGACCCATGAGCATGAGTCGACCCTATGAATCGACCCCTGTGACGGAAAATTTCTGCAATGATTAGTTTTTAATCCATTTTGATTGTATTTAATGCCCATTTAATGTGCTCTAATGGCTCTATTTCAGTCCATATTACTCTCCACCATTATTTGGAGCTATAAAAGGTACTTAAAGGAGGGAATAAAAGATATAGAAAAGGTTTTTGAAAAGGTTCTTCAAGCATTCATTTCAGCCTTAACACAAGAGCCCTCTTGAAGTTAAAGAAGCTTTTATTTCAAGTTCACCAACTCCTCAAGAGCTCATTCAAGTCTCTAACCACCTTGAGAAAATCAGAAAGAGCTTCCTTCTAATTGTGTAAAGTATATTTAAAGCATTATTTGCTCATTAAAAGAGCTACATCTGTACTTTTATGTGATTAACTCCTATCTCTATTTTTGAATTATTATTTTATTTTGGAAGGATTCCAAAATGAAAAGGTTGATTCGAACCTTGAATCAAATTGTATTGGGTTGACTTTGAAGCAAAAATTCAGTGCAGGGGCAAAATGATAATTTTAAAATTTTATCAAAATTACTATTTTATGGTAAAATTATTAATTAATCTCATTAATTAATACTAATTAACCCTACATTAGGATCTAAATATGATACAACAGCATGCATTTAAATTTAAAATTCAAATTTGAAACAGTAAACTTTTTACTGTACTGTATTCAGAACACATCACCTTTTGCGGATAGTCGATCACCACAATCTGATCACCGTCGGGAGGCTCTGATCGTTACATCACAGCCACACTAGTGTCTGGCCTCTACGGATCATCCACACGAAGCTTCCGTCTGATCGGCTCCTCACGAATGCTAGTTCGTGATTTCACCCTTTTGATGGCTGATATTGATCGAACTCCTTCGATCGATGTGTGCCGACTCCTCGGATGCTCTGGATCATCTGCACGATTGGTTGAGAGGCTGATGGATCTCTTCCTGAAATTTGGTGGACTCACGACACTCGTGGCACACCAATCTCACTTCCTGAACCCTAGGTAGAAACCCTAGGGTACACACCAAAAACCCTGCGCCTAATTTTCTTTCTTTTCTTTCTTTTTCTCTCGGAAGGTTTTGGACCTTCACCTCATGCACAAGGCTTCCTCATGCCCCACTTTCTTTCTCAGAATTTTTTTACGCACGCCCCAGCTCCCTATCTCTTTAAAAATAGTTCAAAACGTGTTTTATTCGCGTGAGAGGATAAAGACAAGTGGTTACACATTTGAATTAAAATCAAATTTGAATTCAAACTAAAACCAACTCATCCCTATCCACTTGGGTTTGAGAAGAGAAGGTGCGAGTCTACTTTGTGCGTGGAAAGGTTTCACGAGAAACTCTTTCTCGTGTGAGATGTGGGGCGCTAAAGTGGATAATGTCATGTATGCACAAGAGATAAGTTATCCATTCAAATTCAAACACGCTTTGAATTTGAATGGCTAACTAATCATCTTTATCCAAATATTGGCACACAAGAGTGGGTGTGAGAAGGGCTTTGCATGAGAAAAAATTCATGAGAAGTTTCTTCTCGTGAATTCAAATGGGTGCAGAGATTTAAGGTGGTGCAGGGATTCAAATTCAAATGGTGGTTTGATCTTAATTGAACCAACCTAATCAAAATAGGTTAAGCACAATTAGACTAAATTAAACCCAACTTAATTAGGCTTAATTAGGCTCAATAAAATTTTAATCAAATCAAAAATTGACTAAACCCAACCCCTGATCAAATCAGGGACCAAACCATCTCGACGATTAGGTCAACTCTTTAACCTAATCGGGTCAAACCCAACTGAATCTAATTCAATTGGACTTGATCCAAAAATAATTACTTAATCAAATTGAGTTAATTAGTGATCAAATTACTAATAAAATCTCTCATAATTATTGAGTCCAAATCTGATGGGCAATTAGGCATCAGAGACCATCGATATGAAACCCTGATCAAAGAGTTCAAATTTCAAATTCAAAATTTGAAATTCAAAATTTTGACCCCAGTATCCAAAATGTGTGGAACTCATGATCAGAGAATCCTAATTCTCAATCATAGAGTCCCAGACACATAAGACTCATAATCAGCCATCAGATCAGAAAGGAACCTCTAATGTGTGTGACCCCGCAGGTTCGAACCTAAGCCAGTAGCACAGGAACCAATTTCTGTACTAATCGAAGTGACCATCTAGCAATGGTACTCGATGACCGGATAGGTCGAATAGTCGCAATCGCAATATTCAGAACCTACGTGAATATGGTTATCGTATAATTCATCCCTTTTGACCCCTGTGTTTAAGACGACTCAGGGTTAAACTGTCAATCCTGATTAGATCATCCGAGTCGTGTTCAACTCAAACAGTCCTGTGACTCCTCACTAGGACTACCCTGGCCAAGGTTTTACTAAATTGAAACACGACTGTACACAGCTCCTGAACTGGAGTGGTCAATCCCATCTTGACACACGCACCGACAAGTCAAGTACTTGACTACACCCAGCAGCCTTCCGTCACTGAATTAGAAATTTAGGTAGTCCAGTGCCTAAGTGCAGTAAGTTGCTTGCAAGTCACCGTGGCGGTCTCAGATCGGAGGGACATTTATACCCATATCCCATCGGAGCAAATCTTGACAGTAGAAATAGCTCCGGAGTTGGTCACGTTCAGTGCAGATGTACCATTACATCTCACCTGTATGCCATAGCAGTGTCTCCACACTCCTTGATTATGAGGACAACCAATCCATATGGCATACAATGACCTACGCTCGATAAACATTATCATCCTTGGTAACAACGTATCATTTGATCGCGAACAGATTTAAAGACTAAGCGACAAATCCTCCTTTGTCGAGTCTAAATAGTCCTAAGGACTTTACCACAACACAGGAGTTCATTAGAAGATGAAACATTTGTGATGAAAAAATATCAAAATAATTTTTATTTATTTATAATTCATGTACTAATACAAAAGGAGCACAACCGTCAATAGGCTGACAATTGGCTTTGGGACACTATTTCCAACAGATTTATACCCAAAAAATAAGTGTTTTAGCTTGGGATAGCTAAAGTCGGAGATTTCGACGTTGTATTCGGGTTGAATACGAATTAGTGGATTTGAATTCTCAAGTAGGAGCTTGGAGAGTGGATGTAGGTGCAAGGTTGGCACCGAACCACTATAAACCTTATTGTTTGTTGTGTGCTTGCTGGTTCTTTTTTTAGATTTCTTTATCTTCTTGCATTTCTATATCCAACTTCTATACCTTGCATAAATTTTACTCTCCACATTTATCCTGCTCATTGTTAAATAATCCTCATAGTCATAAGTTAGTTTAAAATTTTTAAAAATCCAATTCACCCCCTCTCTTGGGTTGCATAGCTGGGCAATAAGTGGTATCAGAGCTCAGTGCTCTAGCCCTACTTTAGATAACCATCAAAGAGCTAAAGTTCTATGGCAACTCAAGTTAGTGCTTCACTAGTCGAGGGGCTGTCCACTAACCGACCTTCACTTTTCAATGGGTCAAACTATACCTATTGAAAAGATCGGATGAAAATTTTTATTCAAGCACTTGACTATGATATGTGGAGTATCATAGTAAATGGACCACATACACCCACTAAAATAATTGATGGTATGAAATCAATCAAATCCGAAAGAGAATGGGATAAGGTTGATAAGAAAATGGCTCAACTAAATGCTAAAGCCATGAATGTTTTATATTGTGCTCTAGATGCGAATGAATTCAATCGTATTTCAATATGCATGTCTGTTAAAAAAATATGAGATAGATTAGAAGTAACTCATGAAGGAACTAATCAAGTGAAGGAATCCAAAATTAATATGCTCGTACATAAATATGAACTTTTTAAAATGGAGCATGATGAATCTATAACTAAAATATTTACTCATTTTACTGATATTATAAATGGTCTAAAAAGTCTTGGTAAGTCTTATTCTAACAGTGATCTCGTGAGAAAGATTCTTAGATCTTTACCAAGAACTTGGGAAAACAAAGTGACCGCTATCCAAGAAGCCAAAGATCTGAACATCCTACCCTTGGAAGAGCTTCTAGGATCACTGATGACACACGAGCTGAGCATGAAACAACATCAAGAAGAAGAAGTCAAAAAGAAGAGGACAATCGCCCTCAAATCCATGGCTCAACTTGATGAAGAAACTGATAATATAGAAAATGAAGAGCAGGATGAAGAAATGACTCTCATTACTAGAAGGTTTAAAAAATTTTTGAGGAAAAGAAAATAAAGAATGAGGAAGAGGCCACCCACAAAAGGGGAACATAGCAAAGAGAAAGATAAAAAGCAACCCCTTATTTGCTATGAATTTAAGAAACTGGGATACTTTAAGTCTGAATGTCCATAACTGAAGAAGAATCCCAAAAAGTACAAGAAGAAGGCCATGATGGCTACATAAAGTGAAAGTGATGAGTCAAGCTCCGAAGAAGAAGACTCAAATAAACAAGCCAACTTATGCCTCATGGCACATAAAAATGAGGTAAATTCTGAAACTCCTATTGACTTTACCTTTGAAGAACTTCATGAAGTATTTTATGATTTAATTGATGAACTAAAGAAGCTAGGGGTAAAGAAAAGAGTTAAAATCAAAGAATCAATCCTTACTAAAACAAAATGAGAGTATTTCTAATGAAAAATTAATCCTGTCTCAAGAAAATCTAAACTTAAAAGATGAGATTGTCAAGCTAAAACTAATGGTTAAAAAATTCATCTTAAGTTCAATAAACTTAATATGATACTTGAAAATCAAAAGGCCATTTATGATAAAGCTGGTCTTGGCTACAACCCCTTAAAGAAATAAAAGTTTCTAAAAAATATCTATGTAAACTCTTCAAGCAACAAGTTTTCAAACATTACTTGCTTCAAATATGGTAGAGTAGGACACAAGTCATACACTTGTTTCTCTAACAAATCCATAAATTCTAATGTAAAGAAAATATGGATTCCAAAAGGAACCATTGTGACTAACCAAAAAAGATCCAAGAAAGCTTGGGTACCTAAAGTAAAAACTTGACTTTTGCCTGCAGGTGTGTCTAGCATCCCAAGGAGCAAACCGAAAATGGTATCTTGATAGCAAATGCTCGAGATACATGACTGGTGATGAATCCCAATTCATCACACTTTATGCTAAGAATGGAGGGATGGTCACCTTTGGAGACAATGACAAAGGAAAGATCATCGGTATAGGTAACATTGGTATCACTCTCTCCAAGTATATTGAAAATATTTTATTAGTAGATGGTTTAAAACATAATTTATTAAGTATCAGTCAATTTTGTGATAAAAGATACAAAGTTATTTTTGAATCTTCTGTTTGCATTGTAACTAGTCTTATTAATGAAGGTATTAAATTTGTTAGGCATAGACATGGTAATGTTTATATGGTAGATTTGAATGATCTATCCAAAATAAATATGCAATGTCTAGTAGCCTTGAATGCCAAGATTAATGAGACTAGTTGGCTTTGGCATCGTAGGCTTGCACACATTAGCATGCATTCACTTTCAAAACTCATTAAGAAAGAATTGGTTATCTGTTTACCCAAATTAAACTTTGAAAAAGATAGAATTTGTGATGCATGCCAACTAGGTAAATAAACAAAAGTCTCATTCAAATCTAAAAATATTATTTCAACTTCTAGGCCATTAGAACTATTGCACATGGATTTATTTGGATCCACTAGAACTACTAGTCTAGGTGAAAAATGATATGGTTTTGTAATTATTGATGATTTTTCTCATTTTACATGGGTTTTCTTTTGGGCACATAAGGATGAAACTTTTCATGTATTCTTAAAATTTTATCGAAAAGTTACTAATGAAAAAGGCTTTTCAATTCAAAATATTCGAAGTGATCATGGAACCGAATTTGAAAATCAAGATTTTGAAAAATTTTGTGATGAAAAAGAAATTGGCCATAACTTTTCGACACTTAGGACACCCCAACAAAATAGAAAAGTAGAAAGAAAAAATAAAACTCTTGAAGAAATGGCCCGTACCATGCTATGTGAAAGCATTCTTCCAAGATACTTTTGGGCGGAAGCAATTAACACGATATATTACATATTAAATCATACTTTAATTAGATAAATTTAAAAAAAAACTCCCTATGAGCTTTGGAAAGGAAGAAAACCAAACATTGTATATTTTTATATTTTTGGTTGCCGATGTTTTGTTTTAAACAATGATAAAAAAAGATTAGAAAAATTTGATGCAAAATCTGATGAAGCGATTTTTCTTGGTTACTCCTCTTCTAGTAAAGCTTTTAGAGTTTTCAACAAAAGAACCTTAGTAGTAGAGGAGTCAATACATGTTGTCTTTGATGAAACTAACGATTTTTCTTCAATGAAGAATGAAGGTATTGATGATGCAGATCCTCTTATAGAAGAGATAAAGGAGATCACTTTAAAAGATTCAACAATTCAAGATGATGAAGAACATAAAGACAAACAGGATGAGGAAGCTGAAGAACAACAAGAACAACCTTAAGATACAAATGATCTACCCAAAGAATGAAGGTATGATCACAATCACCCCAAGAAACTAATCATTGGTGATCCTATACATGGTGTAAGAACTCGCTCTTCACTGAGAGATGCATTCAATCATTTTACTTTTATCTCTCATCTTGAACCTAAAACCATAGATGAAGCTGAAAAGGATTATAATTGAATAAATACAATGCAAGAAGAACTTAATCAATTTGAAAGAAATAATATATGGACCTTAGTATCAAGACCTAAAAATTATTCAATAATTGGCATAAAATGGGTATATAGGAACAAATTGGATGAACATGAAAACGTGATAAGAAATAAAGCAAGATTGATTGCAAAAGGTTATAATCAAGAAGAAGAAATTGATTTTGATGAGATCTTTGCATCTGTTGCTAGATTAGAAGCAATTAGACTTCTACTTGCATATGCTTGCTTTATAAATTTTAAGTTATTTCAAATGGATGTCAAAAGTATCTTTCTAAATGGATATATTGCTGAAGAAGTTTATGTAGAACAACCTCCAGGTTTTGAAAATCATGCTTTTTCTAATCATATTTTTAAGTTAAATAAATCTCTATATGGTTTAAAACAAGCATCCAGGGCTTGGTATGAAAGGCTAAGCAAATTTCTACTTAATAATGATTTTTCAAGAGAAAATATAGACACAACCCTTTTCATTAAAAGAAATCAAAATGATATATTAGTTATACAAATATATGTTGATGATATTATTTTTGGGTCTACTAATGAAACTCTTTGTCAAGATTTTGTAAAGCTCATGCAGGGGGAGTTCGAGATGAGTATGATGAAAGAACTTACATTCTTCCTCGGACTCCAAATCAAACAAACAAAAGAAAGAATCTCCATCACCTAAAGCAAGTACACAAGAGAATTACTCAAAAGATTCGGAATGGAGAACTCCAAAGCAATTGGCACACCCATGAGCCCATCATGTAAGCTTGACAAGGACGAAGAAGGTAAAAATGTAGACTTAAAATTTTATAGAGGCATGATTGGTTCTCTATTATATTTAACTGCTAGTAGACCTGATGTTATGTTTAGTGTTTGTCTTTGTGTTCACTTTCAATTAAATCCAAAAAAATCACACTTGAATGCAGTTAAAAGAATCCTTAGATATTTAAATGGTACACAAACTCTAGGATTATGATATTCTAAGGACTCATTAATTGACTTAATAGGATATTCAGATGTCAATTTTGCTAGATGTAGATTAGATAGAAAAAGTACTAGTAAAACTTGCCAATTTTTTGAAGTTAACCTAATCTCTTGGTTTAGCAAGAAATAAAATTCGGTAGCACTGTCTACAGCTGAGGCCGAATACATTGCAGCTGAAAGTTGTTGTGCTTAAATCTTGTAGATTAAGCAACAATTCGAAGACTTTGGTATCAAACTCAATGAAACTCCCATAAGATGTGATAACACTAGTGCTATAAATCTCACTAAAAATCCAATTCAGCATTCTAGGTCAAAACATATTAAAATCAGACATCATTTCATAAGAGAACATGTCCAAAATAAAGACATAATTTTTGACTATATTTGAACTGAAAAATAATTAGCTGACATCTTTACCAAGGCCTTAAGTGAAGATAGATTTTGTGAAATTAGGAGAGAATTAGGAATCCTTGATCCATCAGCTTAGATATCTCTCTGATTCCAAGTTCTGATTGCCAAAATTTCATTAAACCAAATTTATTAAGCTCATTTTTTTTGGAGTGTTCAAAAGCTCAAAACTATCTTTCACATGATCAATTTCTGGATAAACAATCTTCTCTTAGAATTTTAAATTTTTCTGAGATTTTTTCATCATTCTTTAAATTTTTGCGTGCCATGAGTCGACCCCTAGGGTCGATCCTAAGGTAAACTTGTAATTATAACAAAATCTTTTGGGCGCTCTCTTTTTGTTGAAAATTTCTCCTTGAGCTGACCCAACTCTCCGTCTTCTTCCTTCCACCGAACCAAAGGTCTCCCTCTCTTCTTCCTCAAACCCAAGATTTCTCTCAAAACTCTTCTCCCACCGACTCTCACCCTCCAAATTGCCCACTTAGGAACCAAGTTCTTCTCCTTCTCCTTCTTCATTTGGAGCGATTCAAGCTTGCCCTAGACTCTACCCATCTTCTCCAAATCGACACATCACTTCTCCAAAATCTTTATCTTTCCACTAAAATCCCTTCATCTCTCCCTCACATTTGCTCTCCTAAGCTCCATGCTAGTCCTGCCTATGCAAATGGCTCCCAAGATGAAGCTTCCACAGAGGAGGAAATCCGTTCGTGGGCTGGAAGAAAGTGTGCGCCGAAAGAGACTAGCAACCGAGATCACTTCAGCTTCAAACCCTGCTCCTGGTTCAGCTTCAACTTCAACCTGGTCACCAATCAGCCCTAGTAAGGTACCCTTCTCTGATAGGAAAGTGAAACTCAAAAAAAATATTGATTTCAAATTTTTTTTAAAAAAAAAGATTCACTATTGGATCAAAGATTAAGGATCAAGGATGAAAATTTTACTGCTCCTTAAAAGAAAATACATATGTCGATCTAGTCAAAGAATTTTACCTAAATTTGGGGTATAGCAATGAAACAGTGAAATCCACAGTAAAGGGTGTAGACATTAGCCTAGATCCTGTGCTTTTGGGGCAGATACTTCATTTACCATGTGAGGGGTATACCAATATGGAGCTCCCAATTAAAGAGGAAGGAATAAATGTTATCCTAGGGAGAACCTTTACTGGAAGTCTGAACAAATAGAGGCAAAGATTCTTTCTATTGAGATGAGACTGCTACATCACATGGTAACCAAATTATCTTTCCCTAGAAGTGGTAGACATGATCTTCTTTCTGGTTGGGACATCTGTATTATGTACCATATGATCACACAAATCCTCCTGAACCTCCTTGCATTGATGTTTGAGGCCATGAGAGAGACCTTGAACAGGTCCAAGGCTCACTTGCCTTTTGGTATGGCACTCACCTTAGTTTTCAGGAGGTTCGGAGTTAGTTTTGAGGGGGAGACAGTAGCTAGACTATCCCACTCTGACACTATCAACCGCCACACATTGCACCACATAGGATTTTCTAAGACTGATGGTGGTTGGATAAAAAGTGTGGAAGAGAGAGCGGAGGATAGAGCAGAGGAGGAAGGACCATCCTCACCCCTTCATGATCACAGAGCAGCATCTTCAGATATTCAGTTTGTTTCTGATCATGAGGCTAGCCCTTCAGAGTCTGTGAGCAGGCATACTTCAGCTCCACAGCCAGACAGCAGGGCACATCCTTCAGAGCTCAAATAGGTAGATGATCAGATTGAGATGATATCCCAGCGTGTAGCCTCCATTCTATCTCGATAGTTTGGCACTTCAGTCTTTGTACAGGGATCGACATCTCAGGATATCTCAGACCAGACTCTGATCGCTCATATTTCTACTATTTTTCAGATGCTCACTGATCAGTCGGTACGATTGAGCAGCTTGAGGGATGTATTTTGAGATTGACAGGCAGAGTATTGGATTTATAGGGGCAAGTATTAGCTTTAGCCCATCTCCAGCCGCATGAGAGCATCATAGAGGTCTCAGACCTATCTGCAGAGGCGGCCAGACTTCGAAGAGTTTTAGAGAGTGATTTTGACTTCTTGAGGAGAGAGATCAAAGGCTCTAGTGAAAATGCTTTCACTGAGTTCAGTGCCCTGATACAGTCTGTATTGAGAGTCTTGGATTTTTTGGACACCATCAGACTTTCATTTATTGCACAGTCCGTAGCTTCTCAAGCTCCAAGATCCTCTCACCCCTCTACCCGTGCTGGTACCTCTACCCGTGGTCGAGGCAGACGCGATCGAGATCGTGCCTGTGGACTTGATCCTACATCTCCTCACCCTATCTCTGATTCTTCAGATTCTGATCCCTCCAGTCATGACCTCTATTAGATCTAGATTAGTTAGTCTTTTGTATCTAGGATCTATCTTTTGGACCTTATATTTTGTTGGCTGATTAACTCTTGGATAGTTTCTATCCATGACTTTTGTATTTTGAGCTAACTCATATGTATTGAAACACCTATGTATTCAGTTACCTTTTGAATATATATATAAATATATGCTTTGACTTTCAATGAATGTTTATCAATGACTATGTGATGTGAAATGCTATGAATGGCAATATTTTCTAGTTGAACACATTGATATATTCTTTATGTTTGCTATACTGAGGGGGAGTAGAGAAATAAGCAATCAAAGACTGAGTTAATGAACAATCAAAGAAGGAAGGCTAAAGAAGTAAAATATGGTATCAAAAAGGAGGAGTAAAGAAAATATGTTATCTTTTCTTTTCTCTATCCTTAAAATCCCTTAAGATCCTATTTGATGCTATTTCAAAGGGAGAGTAGAGAAAATTTATCCTTAAAAGGAGAAGTAGAGAATCTTAATTGATGCTATCAAAAAGGGGGAGATTGCTTTTGGTAAAGAATCACAATCGAGATTGAGCAATAAGCAGTAAAGTAATAAGCAAGAAATGAGCAATAAGCAAATTGTTAAGCAAATGAGCAAATGTGTCAAAGAATCAAGATCATCAGCTATTTTTTTCAAGCAAATGAACTTATAAGCAAATTTCAAATTGATCTTTAAACTGCTTATGATGCATTTCATCCAAATACTTGGCTATGATATTGAAGTAATGCATTTTCATAAATTTGGAATTTATGTTCAATGCTTTATATATACTTTTGCTCAAGTATTTTGTCATCATCAAAAAGGGAGAGATTATTGCTTCTTGAATTGATTTTGATGATTACAAAGCATTTAAGGAGGTTACTAATGATTTTGGCTTGAAAAAAGATTTATTATATTTCAGGGGCAAAATCATAATTTTATCAAGACCTGATTCGGAAGCCTTAAGAGCAAGAATAAAAGATGTGTAATCTATTGGAGGCAATTTTAATATTTTTGAAAGTATATTTTATAAGAAAATCAGATTTATATTTTTAAGTCGACCCCATGAGTCGACTCATGGCTAAAAGGGCTGAACGACATGCTAAACTTTTGGATGGCACACTCTGTGAGTCGACCCCATGAGTCGACCCCTGAGCATGAGTCGACCTCTGCTGCTTTGTAGGTCAAAATTACAGAACAGTCATTTTCTGCTCTATTCCACAGAGGTCGACCCCATGAGTCAACTCATGAGCATGAGTCGACCCCTGTGACGAAAAATTTCTACAACGACTAGTTTTTAACCCATTTTGATTGCATTTAATGCCCATTTAATGTGCTCTAATGGCTCTATTTCAACCTAGATTACTCTCCACCATTATTTGAAGCTATAAAAGGTACTTAAAGGAGAGAATAAAAGATATAGAAAAGATTTTTGAAAAGGTTCTTCAAGCATTCATTTCAGCCCTAACACAAGAGCCCTCTTGAAGGTAAAGAAGCTTTTATTTTCAGTTCACCAACTCTTTAAGAGCTCATTCAAGTCTCCAACCACCTTGAGAAAACCAGAAAGAGCTTCCTTCTAATTGTGTAAAGTGTATTTAAAGCATTATTTGCTCATTAAAGGAGCTACATCTGTACTTTTATGTGATTAACTCCTATACTCTATTTTTGAGTTATTATTTTATTTTGAAAAAATTTCAAAACATAGAAAGATTGATCCAAACTTTGAATCAGATTGTATTGGGTTGACTTATACCCAAAAAATAAGTATTTTAGCTTGGGATAGCTAAAGTCGGAGGTTCCGACGTTGTATTCTGGTTGAATATAAATTAGTGGATTTGAATTCTCAAGTAGGAGCTTGGAGAGTGGATGTAGGTGCAAGGTTGGCACCGAACCACTATAAACCTTATTGTTTGTGGTGTGCTTGCTGGTTCTTCTTTTAGATTTTCTTATCTTCTTGCATTTCTGCATCCAACTTCTACACCTTGCATAAATTTCATTCTCCACATTTATCTTGCTTATTGTTAAATAATTTTCATAGTCATAAGTTAGTTTAAAATTTTTAGAAACCCAATTCAACCCCCTCCCTCTTGGGTTGCATAGCTGGGCAACATTTGAGTATTTATTTTGGTACTAATGAATTGTTGAAATTTATATTAAGAATTTTTTTGAAAGCTAGAGTCACTCTAAGGAAGTCTTTTATGAATGCTAAAATAAGAAGTCAAAAAAAGTAGATTGAAGAAGCCACATCACGAAAAATTAAGTGAAAGAAATTAAGAGCCGACTCTAAGCTTCAAAAAGTCGACTCTGACAAGAAAATATCAAGCGGCACAGTTTGTAAATTGACCCCTAGTTTTGTCGAGTCGACTCTCTTAGACAAACAGAGAGACATATTTTCAAATTAGACCTCGAGTCAATCCCTACATCTATCGAGCCAACTCATAGTCATCTCAAATCGACCTCTACTTGATTTGAGTTGATTCGACTGCGATTAACAGCTTTAACAGCTAGTTTTGTTGAACTTTTCAAAATTATATAGAATGACTATAACAATGAGTTTTTGATCTTTAATAGCTACAAATGGCTCTTTGGATATTTAATAAGTTTCAAGGGCTACCAAACAAAGAGAAGAGCTAAGAGAAAAAGAGTAAAAAACATAAAAATCTAAGAACATTAATTGAGCATTCACTGAAGAGCTACAAGCTTCCAATCACCAAAAATCTTGAAGCATTCTGGTAGTTTTCATAGACATCATTCTTTTGCTCTTTTAGGAGTTTTTTATTATATTTTATATTATTCTTCTAATTTACTATTGTAAATAAGTTTTAATTGAAATTAAAACTTGGGGATAGGCCCATCCAAGCCTTCAATTGAAGTGTGATTATTTTTTAAGCCTAGGAGTTCTTTCAAGGAGTGGTTTTGGTTAATTTTTAATAAAAAAATTAACTAAATTTTGATTGTAAGTCTAAAAAAATAATCAAATTATAATTTAAGAAAAGATTATAGTAAAATTTTCAAAGATGATTTAGGGAGTGGACGTAGGTGCTAAGTTTGGCATTGAATCACTATAAAATCCTTATGTTTGCTTGTGCCTTATCTCTTCTTTTCATTACTCATTATTTATATTTTTCATACTTATGTTGTATTGCATATATCTCACTCAAATTAGTCCACTTAATTTAATTTTTGTGCATAGAAAATTTTAATTTTTTTGAAAAATCTAATTCACCCCTTCTTAGGTTGTCTATCTAGGCAACACAATGTGACCAGTCCATTTTAGGGATTAAATAATAGAATTTTGTTCGATTCAACTCTCTAGAGGGTTGGTCCAAAGTTATAGATCTCAAAAGGATATCCAATTTCAATAGAATGAAATCATCTTAATTGAACATCTATAATCAAGTTATGGCTTCTTAAAATTTGATGATTCGGCTTCTTAATTTGGGGATCTTGCTCCTAGATTCTATCTAGTCTTCTCGTAGTAGCTCAAGTGGTCCATATCGAGTCTGATAATCCTCTTAGATATTTGTAGTGGCTAAAATAATTCATATCGAGTTTGATAATCCTCTTATATATTTATAGTAGCAAAGGTGGTCCACATCGAATCTGATGATCCTCTTGAATATCTATAGTGGCTAAAGTGATCTACATCGAATCTATTGATTCTGCTAAATATCTGTAATGGTCAACATGGTCCATATTGAGTTTGATGATCCACTTGGATCAGTGCTTTCTTTGTTTAGGGGATTTAGCTCCTAAATCAAAACTACAAATAAGAAAATGCCTGCTTCCCTGCTTTGTGACTAAATCATTTAGCTTTGCTTGAATATGGTTTCTAGCCTTGATCTTCTTCGCTAGATGGTAGGTCCTCCTCTCCAAACATGTGAGATAGCTTGGCTACAAGAGTTACTAATGCTTGTTTTGAAGGTGCTATCAATTGAGATACGATCTCGGTGAATTGGGCAAGCTTCTCTTCTAATTATGTAAGACATACCTTCATCTCATCACCCATTGAGGCAGATCTAGCAATTGTGCTTGTCTTTATCCATCAACACAGTTCAGACATGGATAGCCTTTCTCCTATCCGCTTGTATGGCATGTACATCTAAATCACAAATTAAGACTCACATAGATATAAAGAACTTAAGCTCTGATATCAAATTGCCCCTATAGATGTAGAGAAACTTGGCTTTGATATCAACTTGATTTGATCGGAGAGAAGAAAGAATTTTCTCAATCCGCTCAACTTGGATCTCACCAAAAACAACTAGAAGAAGAAAAAAAAAATTGAAAGTAAGGCTTAAGTCCCTTTTCTTTCTTTAATTCCTTCTCCATACCATATAAACTAAGGTACATAGGCCGTATATATAATAGTGAAGTCTATCCTTTCATAATTGGGGTTAAATTTTTTTTTTTAGTTTCTAGAAGGGTATCCATTGTTGAATAATTTGGATCGGATTCCTCTTTCTAGTTTGAATTTAACTAGCTCTCTAAGAAAATGTGACTAATATAAGGAGTCATAAAAAAATACTAAAACTTCATAAGAGATAGATTTTAATTTCTACATCAACTTTATTTTATACTACCTACTTAATTCTTTATGGATTAAAAGATAACATCCAATCAAAATCTTTTCTAAAAAAAAAGTTTTAATTTGACTAGCTTGTTTTAAAGTATAAATGATGAAATTTTGCCCAATTTAACCACCTAGGGGTTAGCAAAAAATTATAAATCTCAAAAAGATATCCAATTTCAAAAGACAAGATCATTTCAATCAAACATCGTATGATCTAGTTATGGTCTCCTAAAGTTTGGCAATTCGGCTTCCTAATATGGCGGATTTTGCTCCTAAACCCTGTCCAGCCCTACGTGTAGTAGCTAAAGTGGTCCGTATCAAATTTGATGATCCTCTTAGATATCTGTTATGGCCCAAGTAATCTACATCGAGTTTGATAATCTTTCTAAATACTCATACAATAAAAGTGGTCCATATCACATTTGGTGATCTTTTTGGATATCTGTAATAGCCAAAGTAATCTACATCAAGTTTGGTGATCCTTTTGAATATCCATTGTAGCCAAAGTAGTCCACATGAAGTCTAATGATCTATTTGGAGCACTAATACTCATTCAAGCACCAACCACAATATCCTCTAATTTAGGTTCTTCCAACTACCATGATTCAAATATAAAGATTTTTAAACCTAAAAATTTTGCATTATGTTTTAATGCAATTGGCATATGATCTGAAGCTAGGCTAGTGGGTGCTTTTTGTGTCGATATAGGAAAGATGTCTTTTCACTTAGAAGAGAGAAGAAAGTGATCTAAGTGCACCAAGGATGGATGTTCTCTGCTATTGCTCCTAGTAAATTCTCAGCCTTTAAGATCTAGATTCATTAAGTTTAGCTATGAGAAAAAGTCCATAAACATCAGGCTATCTTGTAAACATCAAGCTATCATCGACATAGAGAAGTAACATAATAGTCTCCAAGCTGGTATGTCATATAAAAAGGGCTAAATCATGAAAGCTGGAGGTAAAGCCATACCATAAAATAGTATAACTAAATTTTGATAACCATGCATGTGGACATTGTTTGAGACCATATAATGCTTGACGAAGCCTATAGACTTTATTTGGAGGATGATCATACCCTAGTGGTGGTTGCATATACACTTCTTCTCAAAGATCACTATTAAGAAAGGCACTTTTAATATCCATTTGAAATAACTGTCAATATTTTATAGCTGCAGTGGCTAGAGGAGTTCTCATAGATGTGAGTTAAGCTACTGGGATGAAAGTTTCCTCATAATCAATACCATATTTCTATGTAAACCCTTTAGCAATAAGATGAGTTTTATACCACTCAACAGCATCATTTGACTAAGTTTTGATCTTGTACACCCGTTTGCACCCAACTGGAGTCTTTCCAAGAGGTTAGTCAACCAAGTCCCATGTATGAGTTTTAGTAAGTGCCTCAAGTTCTTCTATCATAGCTTTCTACCAAAGAGGGTTAGTAGAGGCCTCATGAAAGATGAGAGGCTCATGAAGTGAAGCAATAGTAGAATAGTAGTGATAGTCATAAAGATAAGTTGGAAGTTCCATTACTCTGGTTGATCGACGAGGTGCAGGTGAGACTAGCAAATTAGGTGCATTGTCAAGATCATCAGACTATTCCAATGCATCTGTAGTAGGTGAAGATGAGTCATTTGAGCTTTTCGAGCTACTTATGTTAGAATTAGAAAATAGATCAAGTGATGGATTTGTGAAGAATAGTAAGGTGCCAATGTTATGCACATTAAAATCAGAAAGACTAGAAAACATCTTATGTTCCCAAAAGGTAACACGATGTGAGATGCGCAAATAATTAGAAATAGGATCATGACAACTATATCCTTTGTGTTCCATGCCATAACCAAGAAAGCAACAAAGCCGATAGCGGGGCTCTAATTTTGTGCATTCATGTGGTTAAAGATGAACAAAACATGCACAACCAAAAACTTTAAAAGGATTATATGTTGGGGGCCTACCATAGAGGTGTTCAAATGGGGTTTGATTTTTAAGAATAGAAGGGGGAATACAATTAATAGTGTATACAGCTATCAAAGTTGCTTCTCCCCAAAAGGCTTTAGAAATTGATGCAGAAATAAGCATAGTTTTAATTGATTCCAAGATGTGCCTATGCTTTCTTTCTGCTCTCTCATTTTGTTGAGAAGTGCCAAAATAGGAGTATTACGATAATGTACCACATTTTCTCAGAAAGGCAAGAAACTTAGCATCTTTATATTCGATTACATTATCTGATCGAAAAGTTTCAATGTTTCGAGAAAATTGAGTGCAAACTATTTTTGCAAATTCTTTATAAACATCAAAGACTTGAGAATGAGAATGCAATAGATATATCCATGTGAAGCATGAATAGTCATTGATAAAGAGAATAAAATAACTTGATCCTTCCATTGTTGTAATATGTGCAAGTCCCAAAATATCTGATGAATGAGATCAAAAGGTGCAGAAGCAATGGAGTCATTGTTATTAAAGGGCAAAATAACATGCTTGCCTAATTGACAAGGCATACAATCAAAAACTTCATAATTAACTGATCCTAACTAACCACTAGAAGATAAAATTTTGAGATGAGAAGATAAAATATGACAAAGATGCGAATGCCAAAGACTTAAAGGGACACTAGAATGAGTAAAGGCAGTAGGTGATGTAGAGCTTAAAACATGCAGCGAAGAAAGCTCAAAGAGACGTCGCACCTTATGACATGTCCCAATAGTCAGTCCCGTCTGAGAATCCTGTATAACACAACCAGTACAAGAAAAATATAAGTCAAGACCAAGATCACATAAATAACCCACAGAGAGTAAGTTCAATGAAAGTTTAGGAACTAAGAATGTTTGAGGAATTGATAAATTAGAAGTCGAAATTGATCTTATATAACTCACATTCATGGTAGAACCATCAGCAATTATTATAGTGGGAGCATTAGAAAGAAGAGATTTAATAGAGAAAAGAGATGAATTTGAGGTCATGTGGTTGCAATAAGTAGAGTCTATATACCAAGAAGAGTTATCTGGCATGATTGATAAGGCAAAAGTAGAAGGAGAGGCAGAAGAACTGATACCAACTTTAGTGAAAGCCTGGGTGATTGTCTCAATTTCAGCCTAGTGAGAGAATGAGTAGCCAAGGTGGACTTAAAAGATGGATTTTCATCATGTATAGCAGTGACTGGAGCTCGATGATGAGGATGGCCTCCATACTGATTTCCTGAGCCCATGGTATTTTTGTTTGAATTCTTCATCACGATGACAATAATTGCAAAATCGTGTTGAAGAGGACTAGTTAAGACTAGATTTCAAAGATGGAGTTGTAGCCATTATCGAGTCAATGGGATGAGTTTTCATTATTTGTTTATGAGTTTCCTCAAATAATAATTTGCAATAGCTGCATCAAGAGTAGAAAGAGGGTTACAATGCAATAAAGATGCTTGGATGGACTCAATATCATCATGAAGTGCCATTCAAAATTGATTAAGCCTCATATTATCTCTATAAACGAGAAATTGATTTGCATCTTCTATGCACTTCCATTGGGGTTCAGACATGGCTAGTTGATCCCAAAGATTAGACATCAGAGAATGAAATTCAGTGATAGACTGACCTGGATTTTGTTTCATCTGATGAAGATTCATGAGAAGTTGGTACTGGAGGACTAAATCTATGGATGAGTATCTTTATGCCAAAAAATCCCAGAGATTGTTTGCTGTATCAAACCATTCAAACAAAACATTGATTGAAGTGATTGAAGTGTTGATGATCGATGTGATAATTTTAAAATTATTGCTCTCCCAATCCTCAAGTTGTGTTTGAAAATCTGTATCAGATTCAGTGTTAGCCTTCTTTGACTTGGAATTTTGGCCAATGACATATCACCAGAGTTCACAGCCTTTCAGAATATTCTATATGATTTGAGCCCAATTATAGTAATTAGAACCATCTAAAAATAATTTGAATGTGTTGAGTAACATCTACCTATATCATATTTGAATTCATGATGAAAGAAAAGGGTACCCTATTATGTGGCAGCAAGATAGATGTCAAGGTAATGAAATCTGTTGAAGCAACAAAGTTTAAGAGGCAAAAAGAAGGCTATGGTGAAATTGTTAGCTCTGATACCATGAAAATAGAAAGAAAATGAGGAGAAATGATTTTGTATTTCATATTTCTCAATGGTACATATAGGGCTATTTATAGCCATGGCTCCATATCTAATATAGTAAACAAATCATCTAATATATATCAAAATGATTTCTAGAATCATCAGAGAATCAGGCCTAATATGGTAATACAATATTACAATCAATCCTAATATGATACAAAATGATTTCTAGAATCAGTCGGAGAATCATGCCTAACAAGTAATACCAACCCTCTTAACATTCCATGAAGCAATTAGCATAGTACACATATCCATCTTCTAAAGAAACCATTGATTTTGGCAATGAGTCTATCCAGACTAGCCACCCATAATCAAGCACCCAAGCATCACACCAATCATTGGTTTCAATAGCCCAACAAACTAAACACAAGCCAATGAAGCCACCATAAATAGATTCAGCCCAGCATGATTTCCACTACCATGGGAGTTTGATCCACACCAAAAAATCTAGCATTATAGAACTCACTCCTAATATACTTCCACCACTCAATTAAGAAGAAAGAGGAATACCAAGACTATCAATTAAAGGACTAGAGGCATAAAAAACACCAACATCCATTGAAACCAAACATTCAAACATAGATAAGATCAAAGGAGAAAGCTGTTAGATGTATGTCCTAAAAGTCAATATAGCTGACATATTGTAATAATTTTAGGACATAATTTTATACTTAATATATTGATATGATCAATAAAAATATAATTTCTTTTATATTCAAGTGTGATGTATCTTTAAATCATCCTTGGAATTAGTTTCGATACATATTCTCAAGGTGTTGAGAATTAGAGACGTATTTAATTTCTAAATGCTTCCGATCATAGGATCATCATGAGGATGATGATAGATCCAGATAGACTGGCACACAAATCACTTCTCTCAAGATAGATGAGTCTCTGATCTATTATGTAGAGATATAGAGCGACGAGTGTTGATGGTTGTTAGAGAAGAACTAGTACTGTGTGGGACCATACGAGAGATTACTTGAATTTCTATTCAATCATCAGTAACTGTCTTGATGCTATAGTTGTGTGACTGATCTTTTGACGTGAGATGGTACTGCTGCTCGCAGTGAGGTTGCTGAAGTTTGACAGATACATAAACATGGGTCCCAATGAGTCCTTGTAGTAGATGTTGATGACAGTTGGTCTACTATAGGAGTGGAATGCGCATCAAGATAGGATCTATCGATCTTAATAGAGAGAAGTAGTCCTATAAGATTTAAAAAGCTAAGCTCAAAAATCTATGATCATAGTAGTGTGATTGATGGAAAAGAGTTTTCATAGAAGTCACAACTAAACTTGAGTTATGACTGATGTTGAGGTTTGATGATTTATCTATGACTTGCCATCTAGTCGGAACTCATGATAGAGAAACTGAATCACACGTTAATTATACCTAGAGATTTATTTTAGTTCTACTGGATTGTCACTACATACTGCTAGGTGTCACTGGTGGATTGTGAGAGCTCACTAAGATTGTTCCGGATCGACAATCCTTGCTGAGTTAGAGTGAAATTATTTCTATCCATTAAAAAAAATTTTAATGATACAATGATAGAGATCATTGTATATCTCACTATCAGATAAAATTGAACCTATGGGGTCACACAATAAAAAAATTAGGCTTGAAATAAGTAATTGAGCATATGAAGTGTCAATTGGGTTTAGAAAATTTATTGGGTTCATGATAACCTTGCTAGCACATGGTTGGACTCAATTTTTTTCAGTTGGGATTACTTATTTGATAAGATAATTCTAACTTAATTATCTGCTAATAACCTACATGAATAAGATTCATGAGACTTCAATTATTGGGTGTCTAAGGTTATGGATCAAATTAATTAAGGGTGCAAGTTCCTAATTAATTTTTTTGATAGTTATTTTTGGACGCCACCTTGATTTGATCAAGTTGGGCATGCCCATTGATTAAAGGGCTTTTAGTTCTTCTATGGGGTGTCTCTTAGGTGTATTTTAGGGTGTCTAATTATGGGTGCAAGGTCTCCAATTATTGGTGCCTAAAGGATCTCCTAAAGTAAGTTGGATAACTTAAGTTAATAGGAAATTCAATGCAAGTAAGACTTGTATTATGTGACTGAATAGGATTCAATTCTTGTGCCTATTTAAAGGGACCTCACCTAAGATCCCTAGAGCATTCAAACCAATAGCCGCTCACACCCAAAGGCTCTTCCTATGCCCTCTCTTCCTCTCTCTTTCTCTTCTCTTGGGCGTTCTACATGCCCATCCCTTGGGACACGAGTCCCAAGGAGTTTCACGCTTAAGGTGTTGGGCATCTCATAATTTGCTGGTTGCTGGAGTTTTGTAGCAGCACAAAGAAAGGAGAAACTCTAGAGAAGAGGAGAAGAAGAAGATCGAGGAGAAAGATTAAGCATTCATCGCGATCCAAGCTTCGTTCAGATTCAGCAGGTTGAATTTTGAAAGAACTAAAATTCAAATTAAAAAAGACTATTCCAGGCTGATCCTGAGTGGATACTCATAGAGATCAGATGCTTGTGTGGCTAAGAGAGAATCTCTTCTCTTCCAGATCCAGATTCAAAAAATAAGATTGTGAAACAGGTATATGATTTGATCACAATCTGAATTTCAACATACATCAATTTCAGCATATGAAATAGATCTATATGATTTTATATTGGAATTCAGAGTTAGATGCATATATATATATATATATTTCAAAAACTTTATTTTTTAAACACCGCAGTGGAGAATAAGATTAAAACACTCTATACATCTCATATATCAAGAAAAAAATCTGATTTTGAAATCTTTTTCAAAATATGTATATCATAATTTAGCATATGAAAATTGATTTTGAGTTTAATTTTAGAATATATAGATGATACGTAATTGTATGCATAGATCTATATTTTGATCTAGAAAGAGTTTAAGTTCATATTCATGTAATATATAGATGTATGCATAAATCTAAAATTTTTATATGATCTGAATTTTGATTCATATATATAATATATGATTGCATATTTAGATCATAAATTTACTTTTAATCTGATCCATGATTAGTATATGAGATATATGATATCATGCTTAGATCTAAAATTTGGTTTAGATCTGATTTTACATGCATATATGTGATATATATTTATAAAATTTGAAAATTATTTTCATATTTTAAAACTTACTTTCATGCAATGAATTTAGATCTGAAATTTATATTTGTGCATGAAGATTTTGGTCATAGAAAAATCATAAATTAGATCATGTAATAAGATTGCATTTAAGATTTTTTATTTGAGTCATATGGATCTAACTCGATTAAGTAATTGATCTAATCAAGTCAAGTATTGATAAGAGTTAGATCAATTAAGTTAATGATCATATAATTATTATTGATCAAATCGATTGAATCTCATATGTAGAATCGATTAACCTAATTTAGCTCGTTGGTTTGAGTCCAATTCATTTGAGCTAACCAATTCTGATCAATCGACCTATTGGTGTCTAAGACAAGTTAATAAGATATGATTATTTAATTGGTTCGATTAACCGATCTGACCAATTTATTAGTGTCTTAGGAAGGCAATGGGGGGACCCCCATCGATCTCTACTTACCTGGCCAATTTGAAAGATTAGATCTTGAATTAGGTTGCTTAACAATCTGGTTTAGCCCATACCAATTAGATCGATCATATGATGACTGATTAGATGAGACCTAAACCTAAATCTCTCCATAAATATTAAGTTCATAGGTCTTCCACCGTTGTAGATGTACGAGCATGCTACCGACGTTGATTGTTCTCGACTGGTTACAGTGGTTTAGTTGCATCAAAAACACGCAACCACTCTATTAGCAAAGAGTTGCTCCAGAGTAAGGATGGGGTTGGGCCCAATAACTGTTAGGTAAGGGACCCAATGACGGTCTTGCATCTGCTTGTGAATAGTAGGTCGGGCTTAACTAAGAAGTGTGGGTAATAACTGTTAGGTGAGCCCACGTGATTTAGAGACCAAGTCACTGTAACATGCTTAGTGAAGCATCTAGGCAAAGAGTTGCCTACGCATCGGTGTACATATTACCAATAACTGTTAGGTGAGGTGCATGTTATCGATGGGACTGCAGCATCCATTAAGAATCTTTTGTCGCGTTAGGGTTTCTATTTTCTTCCCAAAGAGTGGAGGGATCCAATAAATTAGTGAGAGCTATTGTTGAAAAAAGCAAATATTAAATGTATTTGAAGAAATCGAAAGGTCATTTTGTAAACTTAATTGAAGTGGAAAAAACCAAGAGTCACATGGAAAAACCAAGAGTCACATGGAAAAGCCAAGAGTCACATGAAAAATCCAAGAGTCACATGGGAAGTCTAAATGATAAATTTATTAGGGGAGTCAAAAGGTCATTTCTTATACCTATAAATAGGTGGTTGTTGTAGAATGTATGGTGTGGTGAAGTGGTATCCAGAATAGAAAAAAAAAGAGAGGGTTTGTGAGAAAAAATTATATTGCTCCATTATTTTATATAGTTTCTCATACTATTGTTGTATGTTCCACCACCATTACATATTCTATCAAAGTGGTATCAGAGCCCGGAGGTTGGAAATATATCCAATAGCATGTAATTTCCCATTCCACAACTCACCACCACCAATTATGAGAATTGGAGCATCCAAATGAAGGCATTGCTAGGCTCCCAAGATATTTGGAAGGTTGTTGAAAAGGGATATGAAGAACCCCAAGATGATCGTGCACAAACAGTGGCACAAAGAACGACGCTTGTCGATCAAAGAAAAAAAGACAAGAAGGCCCTTTATTTCATCTATCAAGGGCTAGATGAAGCCGGATTCGAGAAGGTTGCTTGTGCCACCAACTCAAAACAATCTTGGGAGATCCTCGAGAACGCTCATAAGGGCGTTGAGAAAGTGAAGAAGGTGCGCCTCCAAATATTGAGAGGCGAGTTCGAGACTTTGAAGATGAAGGAAGGAGAATCCATCTCGGATTACTTCACAAAGGTTCTTTCTAATGTAAACCAAATGAAAAGAAATGGTCAGAATGTAGAGGACAAGCGTGTGGTGGAGAAGATCCTAAGATCCTTGGATCAGAAGTTTGACTATGTTGTAGCTACAATTGAAGAGTCCAAAGATGTGGACACTATGACAGTTGATGAACTCATGGGTTCTCTACAAGTCTATGAGCAGAGGATCTTGATGCGGAAAGAAGAACCCTTGGAGCAAGCCTTGAAATGCAAGCTCACCATCAATGAGAAGAAGGATGGCCCAACTAGCGAAAGCAGTCAAATAAATCACGGTCATAGTTATACCCGTGGATACGGTCATGGACGAGGCCGTGGACGAAGACGAGGTTCCTTTGGACATGGCAGAGGAAGAGGAGGCACAGGAGTCTTACCTAATGAAGAAAGCACACAAGGTCCCTCTGGCGGAAGAAGGCAATGAGGTTTCTCAAGAGGAGGACGAAGGTATGACAAAAGTAAAATTAAATGTTATACTTATGGTAAATATGGTCATTACTCCTCAGAATGTTACCATAATGAGAATAACCAAGTGCATGAGAAGGTCAACTATGCAAAGAAGGAGGAAGGAGAAGATGGTATCTTGCTACTAGCAGAGAAGGGAGAAGAAGCTTCCAATGAAAATATTTGATACTTGGATACCGGTGCAAGCAATCATATGTGCGGGTACAAACACATGTTCAAAGAGTTAGATGAGACAGTGGAAGGCAATGTTTCTTTCGGTGATACCTCAAAAGTTCAAGTGAAGGGGATAGGTAAAATCCTAATTCAACTCAAGAATGGTTCTCAACAGTTCATTTCTAGTGTTTACTATGTGCCTAATATGAAAACAAATATCTTAAGTCTTGGTCAATTATTAGAAAAAGAATTTGATGTTGTTATGGAAGGTAGATATCTTTACTTAAGAAAACATAATCAGTTGATTGCAAAAGTACCTATGACCAAGAACCGAATGTTTATATTGAACATCAAGTATGTTATGACAAAGTGCTTGAGTGCATGCATGAAGGATGACACATGGCTATGGCACTTGAGGTTCGGGCATGTGAACTTTGGTTCCTTGAAACTCTTATCTTCGAAGGCGATGGTGAAGGGATTACCTCTCATTGAGGATACCCCTGAAGGAATATGTGAAGGATGTATTATTGGAAAACACTCAAGAGCTAGCTTCCCAAAAGAGTCATTTCATCAAGCCCGAAGGCCTTTGCAACTCATCCATACGGATATTTGTGGTCCCATCACACCAGCCTCATTTGGAGGTCGTCATTATTTTCTAACATTTATTGATGATTTTAGCAAAAAAACTTGGGTGTACCTCTTGAAGGAGAAACGTGAGGCCCTGGAGACATTCAAAAGGTTCAAAGCTCTTGTGGAGAACCAAACCGGATGCAAAATCAAAGCTTTGAGATCAGATCGAGGAGGAGAGTTCACCTCGAAGGTATTTGAGGAGTTCTGCAAATCTCAAGGTATTTGGAGGACTTTGACTGCACCATACTCACCCCAGCAAAACGGCATAGCAGAAAGAAAGAATCGGACCATTCTTGACATGGTGAGAAGCATGTTGAAGATGAAAGAAATGCCAAAAGAGTTTTGGGCAGAAGCTGTGAATTATGCGGTGTACATTCTCAACCGCTACCCAATAAAGAATCTTGAAGGAAGGACCCCTCAAGAAGCATGGAATGGATATAGGCTAGATGTATCTCATCTGAGAGTATTTGGTTGCATTGCCTATGCACACATCCCAGATCAAAGGAGAAGCAAGCTTGATGACAAGAGTTATCCTTGCATCTTTATAGGATATGATCAGAGATCTAAGGCATACAAACTTTATGATCCAAAGGCAAAGAAGATCCTCATAAGCCGTGATGTGAAATTCAATGAAGAAGGAATTTGGAATTGGAGCACCAACATGATAGAGGTGCAAGAAGAAGAAGAACAAGTGAAGGCTCAAGTTGAAGATCCCACATCACCTTCATCACCTAGCATGAGATCTCCATCTTCAAATGAAGAATCCAGAAAGACAAGAAGAATTCAAGATCTCTATGAGGTGACGAGTCCCCTTAATCTCATTTGTTTATATGCTAATGAGGATGTAATCTCTTTTGAAGAAGCAGTGAAGAATGAAAACTGGAGGATGGCCATGAATGAAGAGATGAAGGCAATCCAGAAGAATAACACATGGAAACTTATTACTCTTCCAGAAGGTCATGAACCCATCGGAGTGAAATGGGTATATAAGGTAAAGAAGAATGCAGAAGGAAAGGTGGAGAAATATAAGGCTCGATTAGTAGCTAAAGGCTATAAGCAGCAAGCCGGAATTGACTACGAGGAGGTATTTGCTCCCGTAGCATGCATGGAGACCATTCGTCTGGTGATTTCTTTGGCTGCACAGAGTAATTGGAACATCTACCAGTTAGATGTGAAGTCGGCATTTCTAAATGGCTTTCTAGAAGAAGAAGTATATGTTGAACAACCCAAAGGGTATGTGAAGAAGGGACATGAAGAGAAGGTTTTAAAGCTAAGGAAGGCACTTTATGGTTTAAAACAAGCTCCAAGAGCATGGAATTCAAGAATTGATGGCTACTTCAAAGCAAATGGCTTCAAGCAATGTCCCTATGAGCATGCTGTGTATGTAAAGGAGAAAAATTCTAACATTCTACTTGTGTGTTTATATGTGGATGATTTTATTTTTACAGGTAATAATCCATAAATGTTTGAGGAGTTCAAGCATGCCATGATGAAGGAGTTTGAGATGACAGACATGGGGTTAATGACATATTTTCTGGGTTTGGAGGTCAAACAATATCAAAAAGAAATTTTTTTATCTCAAGAAGGTTATGCCAAAGAAATCTTGAAGAAATTCAAGATGAAAGATTGTAACCCTATAAGCACCCCCGTTGATTGTGGAGCAAAGCTATCAAAAGAAGATGAAGGAGAGATTGTGGACCCTCCTCTCTATAGAAGCTTGGTAGGATGTCTGAGGTACATGACATGTACTAGGCCGGATATTCTATATGCAGTCGGTCTAGTCAGTAGATTCATGGAGGAGCCCAAATTAATGCACTGGAAGGCAGCAAAGAGAATTCTTCGTTACATCCAAGGTACTATTACTAATGGACTACTTTATTCTCATCATAGTAACTTTGAACTTATGGGCTATTCGGATAGTGATTGGGCTGGAGACATGGATGATCGGAAGAGTACTTCCGGATTTGTATTTTTTATGGGAGATGCAGCTTTTTCATGGATGTCAAAGAAGCAACCTATTGTTACTCTTTCTACATGTGAAGCCGAATATGTTGCTACATCCGCATGTGTATCACATGCTATACGGCTAAGAAGCTTGCTGAAGGAAGTTCATTTTGAGCAAAAGGAACCTACCAAGATAAGCATTGATAGCAAGTCGGCTATTACACTAGGAAAGAACCCGGTGTATCATCAAAGAAGCAAGCATATTGATGTGCATTTTCATTCAATCCGGGAACATGTGAAGAACAAAGAAGTAGAGCTACTGTATGTGAAGACACAAGATCAAGTTGCCGACATATTCACTAAACCATTAGGAGCAGAGCTCTTCACCAAGTTTAAAAGTTCTCTTGTCATGATGAAGAAAGAATAATTAAGTTTAAGGGGGGGTGTTGGAAAAAGCAAATATTAAATGTATTTGAAGAAATTGAAAGGTCATTTTGTAAACTTAATTGAAGTGGGAAAAATCAAGAGTCACATAGAAAAATCAAGAGTCACATGGAAAAGCCAAGAGTCACATGAAAAATCCAAGAGTCACATGGGAAGTCTAAATGATAAATTTATTAGGAGAGTCAAAAGGTCATTTCTTATACCTATAAATAGGTGGTTGTTGTAGAATGTATGGTGTGGTGAAGTAGTATCCAGAATAGAAAAAAAAAGAGAGGGTTTGTGAGAAAAAATTGTATTGCTCTATTGTTTTATATAGTTTCTCATACTATTGTTGTATGTTCCACCACCATTACATATTCTATCAGCTATTGTTTGTATCTTAAAGTCTCAAGAAGCAAATATAAATATTAAGTACAAAAGTCTAATTTGAATCTCTACTCTTGCAGTTAAACCACAATGTCAGCCTCAAACCCTTCAGCCCGCATCCTTAAAACCAATCATTTGATCAGTACCAATTATAAAGACTGGCTCAAAAATCTCAGGATTGTCCTGATCCAAAAAAAGTTAAGCCATATTCTCAATCAAGATCCTGTAGTACTACCAAACCATCCTACTGTTGAGCAAAAAGCTGCTTTTGAGAAGTGAACGGATGAAGACAGTTGGGTCAAGTATTATGTGCTGACGTCTATGTCAAACGAGTTGTAAAGCCAACACGAACATATGCCTACTATCCGAACCATGATCACTCACCTACAAGATTTATATGGTGAGCAGAGCTATACTGTGCACTTTGAAGTATCTAAAAGACTCTTCAATCTGAAGATACACGAGGGGCAATCTGTCTATGAGCATTGTATGACAGTGATCAAAGACATTGAGGAGCTTGGGAAACTCGGGCTAGATATGCAAAAGAAATTGCAGATAGATCTGATCTTTCAATCCCTTATCAATTCATATAGTCAATTCATTGTAAATTTTTATATGAACAAACTTGACTGCACTATATCTAAACTCATCAACATGTTGGTCACCATGGAGGGTACCTGGAAGAGTTCAAAGGATATTATTCTCGCTATGGAGCGGACTTCTTCTTTCAAGAGAAAGTCTACTGGAAGGAAGAAGGTTAAATTCACGAAGAAGCAGAAGAAAGAGAGCAAGCCGAAGAAGGATGGTCCAATGGTGGCTGAGGCAAGGAGAAAGTATTTTCACTGTTATGCTGAAGGCCATTGGAGGAGAAACTATCCTAAATATCTGGAGAGCCTAAAGATCAAAAAAGGTGATAAACCTTCTGAAGATATGCTCGTAATAGAATCTAACCTTACGGTTTCTTCTACTTCTAGTTAGATATTAGACTCTGACTTGAGTGCTCATATATGTACCTCAATGCAGGATCTGATAGAAAGTAAGAGGCTGAGAGAAGATGACATGATCTTTTAGATCGACAATGGAGCAAAGATTGCTGCAGAGGCCGTTGATACTTACTCTCTTCGATTATCGTGTGGTGTTAGATTAGATTTGAAAGACTGTTATTATGTTCCTATAGTTAGTCAGAATTTAATTTTCGTATCTGTGCTAGTACAGAAAGGTTTTGAAGTTTATTTCAATAAAAATTTTTTATTCTATTTATTTATAAAATAAATTGATTGCTCGAGGTCTTTTAATTGACAGTCTTTATCACTTGTATGTTGATGCAAATATGAATCTAAATAAGCAAATAGTGAGTGCTGTAGGCCAAAAAGATCCAGAAATAAAATTAATCAGAAGTACTTGTGGTACCATAAATTAGGCCATATTGAAGAGGATAGGATCAACAGATTGGAGAAAGATGAGATCCTTGGCTCTCTTAACCTAGAGTCGTATCCAGCTTGCAAATCCTGCCTTCGAGAAAAGATGGCCAAGTTGTCCTTTGTAGGACATGGAGAAAGGGCCACAGAGCTACTTGCCCTAGTACACACGATGTGTGTGGGCTATTTGATGTGTAGGTCAGAGGTGATTATACCTACTTCATTATCTTTATCGATGATCTGTCTAAGTACGGATATATATCTCATAAAACATAAGTCTGAGGCCTTTAAAAAGTTTAAAGAATTCAGGCATGAAGTAGAGAAGCAGATAGGCAAATTTGTTAAGATTCTTCGATCTGATCGAGGAGGTGATACCTTAATCAGAAATTTCTGAGATATCTTAAAAACAATGACATAGTCTCTCAATGGATGCCTCTTGAAACACCTCAGCTCAACGAGCTATCTAGAAGGAGGAATAGGATCCTATTGGATATGATCCGGTCCAAGATGAGCTTCACTGATCTACCCTTATTTCTTTGGAGATATACCTTGTTAACTGCCATTCACTTATTGAATAGGGTTCCATCTAAGTCCGTTCCTACCACACCATATGAGATATAGTTCGGTAAGAAGTCGAGTCTGGGTTATCTCAAGACTTGGGGAGTCTGACCTATGTCAAGAGACAGATGACGGAAAAGTTGGAGGATAGATCTATTATAGCTTGCTTTATAGGGTATCCAAAAGAATCCATGGGATACTACTATTTTTCAAAAGATTACAATGTGATTATGAGTCGAAACGTCGTATTCTTAGAAAAACAGTTTATCCAAAATGGTGGTAGTAGAAGATTAGTGGAGCTCGAAAAGAAAGTCTCTGAAGAGCTCAGAGCTATAGATCCTCAAGAATCCGTAGTCCATGAGCTAGTAGTTGATGTTCCTCTACCACCTCATAGATCTAGCAAGATCTCTCGATCTCTTGAAAGGTACATGAGTATGCCTACGGAGGAAGTAAAGAAAATGTTCCTTATGGGAGATAGGGGTCATAGTGATGATCCTAATACCTTTGATGAGATGATGCCTGACATCGATTTTGAAAAATAATTAGATGCTATGAAGTCAAAAATTGACTCAATGCACTTGAACCAAGTCTGGACTTTAGTGGATCCATCTGAGGGTATCATATCCATTGGGTGTAAATAAATCTACAAAAGAAAGATAGGTGCTAATGGTAAGGTAGAGACCTATAAAGCTAGGCTTGTGGCTAAAGATTATAGTTAGCATGAGGGTATTGACTATCAAAAAAATTTTTCGCTCGTAGCCATGTTGAAATCCATCCTACTTTACTTGCTGTTGCAGCTTACTATGATTATGAAATCTGACAGATGGATGTAAAAACTATTTTTCTAAATGAATATTTTGAGAAAGATATCTATATGGAGCAGCCTATGGATTTCATGTTCGATGATGGTGATCACAGAGTCTGCAAGTTGCAAAGGTCCTTATACGAATTAAAGTAGGCTTCTCGAAGTTGGAACCATCATTTTGATGAGACAATCAAATCGTTTGATTTCATCAAAAATAAAGAGGAACCTTATGTGTACAAAAGGGTCAGTGGGAGTGCGATCACCTTCCTCATATTATACGTGGATGATATTCTCCTTATTGAAAATGATATTCCCATACTGAACATGGTCAAAAGATGGTTGTCCAAAAAATTCTTCATGAAAGAAATCCTATATTCTCAAAATAAAGATATATAGGGATAGATCTAAACGGATGCTTGGCCTGTCACAAAGCTGTACATAGAGAAGGTGCTGAAGAGGTTCAGCATGAAAAACTTTAAGAGAGATCTTTTACCTCTTAGGCATGGTATTAGTCTCTCCAAGACAATGTGTCCAACCACATCTAAGGAGGTGCAGTGCATGAGTAGGATTCTTTATGCTTCAACGATAGAGAGCCTCATGTACGCCATGCTATGTACTCGACCTGATATTGCCCTTGTCGTGAGTGTCACGAGTAGGTATCAGTCGAATCCAGACGAGAAGCACTAGATAGCTGTGAACAACATCCTTAAGTACTTAAGAATAACTAAGAGTGAGAGGATACATTGATGCTAGAATGTCTACATCATGGTGTATTCTTGTTCGATATATCAGAAGAATTCTAAGTGATCGAATAATGAAGGCTGAGTATGCTGTAGATGTGTAGGATGAATTCTGGCTCTAATCTTAGTTGTAGAACTGGATGTCATGCCTTGACGCAGTACTGCAAAGACAATGGCACCATAGTCCTAGCTAAGGAGCCCAAGATCTTATCAGAAGTCCAAACACATAGAGCAGCAGTATATGCGACTACTTTATATCGAGGTGCAAAGAGTAGACTCCACGGATAATGTGGCAAATTCGCTGACTAAACAGTTGAGCCAATCAAAAATGAAAGTCTACCTTAAGAAGATGGGACTTAAATTTATAGTCAATTGGCTTTAGTCCAAGTAGGAGATTGTTAAATGTATGTTCTAGAAGCTAATATGCTGGCATATTATAATAATTCTAGGATATAATTTTGTACTTAATATATTGATATGATCAATAAAAGGATAATTTCTTTTACATTCAAGTGTGATGTATCTTTGAGTCATCTATGGAATTAGTTTCGATATATATTCTCAAGATGTTGAGAATCGGAGACATGTATTTAATTTCTAAATACTCCCAATCATAGGATCATCATGAGAATGGTGATAGATCCAGATAGACTGGTACATAAATTGCTTCTCTCGAGATAGATGAGTTTCTGGTCTATTGTGTAGAGACACAGGACGATGAGTATAGACGATTGTTAGAGAACAACTAGTACTGAGCGTGACCATACGAGAGATCACTTGGATTTCTATTCAATCACCAGTGATTGTCTCGATGCTGTAGTTGTGTGATTGATCCTTTGACTTGAGATGATACTACTGCTCGTAGTGTGGCTGCTGAAGTTTGACTGATACATAAATATGGGTCTCAATGAGCCTTTGTAGTGGATGTTGGCGATAATTGATCAACTGTAGGAGTGGGGTGCGCATCAAGATAGGATCTAACGATCTTGATAAAGAGGAGTAGTCCTATGAGATTTGAAAGGCTAAGTCCAAAAATCTATGGCCATAGTAGTGTGATTGATGAAAAAGAGTTTCCATAGAAGTCACAACTGGACTTGAGCTAATCGAATCTATCATATGACTGATGTTGAGGTTTAATGATTTATTCATAACCTGCTATCTAGTCGGGACTTACGATAAAGGGACTGAATTATACGTTAACTACATCTAGAAGTTTATTTTAGTTCTATTGGGTTACCACTACATACTGCTAGATATCACTAATGGATTGTGAGAGCTCACTAGGATTATTTCGAATCGACAATCTTTGCTGAGTTAGAGTGAAATTGTTCTGATCCATTGAAAAGAGTTTCAATGATATAATGATAGAGATCATTGTATATCTCACTATCAGATAGACTTGAACCTATGAGATCACACAACAAAAAAAATAGGTCTGGAATAAGTAATTGAACTTATGAAATGTCAATTGAGTTTAGAGAAATTCATTGGGTTCATGATAACCTTTCTAGTATATGGTTGAATCCAATTTCTCTTTCAGTTAGAATTACTTATTTGATAAGATAATTCTAACTTAATTATCTGCTAATAACATATATGAATAAGATTCATGAGACTCTAATTGTTGGGTGTCTAAGGTTATGGACCAAATTAGTTAAGGATGCAAGTCCCTAATTAATTTTCTTGATAGTTATTTTTGGGTGCCACATTGAATTGATCAAGTTGGGCGTGCCCATTGACTAGAGGGCTTTTAGTTCTCCTATGGGGCATCTCTTGGGTGTGTTTTAGGATGTTTAATAATGGATGCAAGAGCTCCAATTGTTGGTACCTAAAGGATCTCCTAAAGTAAGTTGGATAACTTAAGTTAATAGGAAACCCAATGCAAGTAGGACTTGTATTATGTGATTGAATAGGATTCAATCCTTGTGCCTGTTTAAAGGGACCTCTCCTAATGTCCCTAGAGCATCCAAACCAGCAGCCCTTCATGTCCAAAGGCTCTCCCCACGCCCTCTCTTCCTCTTCCTTTTTGTTCTCTTGGGCATTCTACACACCCATCCCTTGGGACGCGAGTCCCAAGGAGTTCCACACCCAAGGTTTTGGGCGTCCCATAATTTGCTGGTTGTTGGTATTTTGTAATAGTACAAAGTAAGGAGAAACTCTAGAGAAGAGGAGAAGAAGAAGATCGAAGAGGAAGATCAAGCATTGATCGTGATCCAGACTTCATTCAGATTCAGCAGGCTGAATTTTGGGAGAACCAAAATTCAGATTAAAGAGGGCTGTTGCAGGCTGATCCTGAGTGGATACACATAGAAGCCGAATGCTTGTGCAGCTAAGAGAGAACCTCTTCTCTTCCAAATCTAGATTCGAAGAATAAGATTGCGAAACAGATATGTGATTTGATCACAATCTGAATTTTAGCATATATCAATTTCAGCATATGAGATAGATCTATATGACTTTATATTTTCATACATATATAATTCAGATTAAAAATATTTTAATCTTATTCTCTATTGCAGTGTTTAGAAAATAAAATTTTTGAAATACATATGCATGCATCAAACCCTGAATTCCAACAAAAATCCTATGCCAAACACAAACTAGACCATAGGAAAGAAAGAAAACATAAAACACCACATAGACCAATCCAACACCATCATAGGGAAGAGAAAATTTCATATGGTTGCCAATGGAGCTAGAGAACCTGCACCAATGCTTTAGCTCTCTCCAGGTCAAGCAAGGTTTAAACAACTTTATGCGCCATCTCCTGAGCAAGAAAACTACAACCTTTATCCCAATCAACAAAGAGTTGCTAGGGAATAGAGCTAAGGGATTTGTTTATATCCAACTCTAGTAGATCAACCTTGCTACCTTTCTTCCTTTGCCATGATGAAAGAATGTCACTTCCTTCATTGCTCCCACTTTCGTCAATCGAGAAGATTTATGGGATTTCCCGTTGCTCTTGTGACAAAGTTTCCCCTAGATTGCATGGCTACATGATGGCACTGGTGACTATCCCAACATGTATTCCTTCTACCCAATCATCATGGAGGAATTCCTGGATAGACTTAGTCTACCACATGAATTATAGACAAAACCAACAAAAAAATGCCACATCAGTATTTTAAACTGAAAAAGTTTTCAACCACCTCAAATGGTGTTTGAAGATGGGTGGCAATAATATTTTTGGTTCAAAATACTAGAGTGCTATCTTTTTATTAGCTTTGTCTATTATACACATGGTAGACTAAGCCTACCTAAGAATTTCTCATCATTCGAGGGCCTCATACATGGTCCATTACCTCATTAGTAGTTTCATCAGGATGGGCATCGTATACGGATTTGGTGCATCCTCCTAGCTTGACACCATGGTCCTCCATTTGAGATGGGTTTGGGTCCCTCTCTGTCTCACAAGCCTTTTTGGAGAGCAGGGTTAAAGCCCAAGAGAGCAAAAACATTTGAAAATTAGTCAAAGGGTGGTCCTTTAGTTATGATCTTGGTCCTTCGGTTTTTCAAGATTCCAAAATTGGTTGATAACTAACTTGGAGTCACCAATAACATTGATAGTCTCATTATATTTAGTTGTTGGATAACTGTTAAAGCCTATGATGGACACTTTGTACTTGGCTACATTGCTGGCTGCTAGAAAAATCAATCGACTTGTATTAGGTATGACTACTATCACATGTCAAACTTGGCACTCAAGTTGGCACTAGACGAAATTATATAAGAATTTATATGGATATCATGTATTTAGTCCCATATTGACTATATACTGGATGGATCTTGGATATTTATACCGAGCCAAAGAACTCAAATAATATATTTCAGCAAGTCTTTTTGAGTAAGATCTTGGATTATTTTAAATGGTATCAAAGTAGTATCATCCCACACCCTATTTGGACTCAAAGACACTATAGGACAAGCATAGTTGGACAAACCATTAGATAAACATCATATTTATGATAGGATTTATGGTACTTATGATTAGATTTGAACTCTTAGCTTAGCAAAGATACTAAGATTTAAATAAAAGAGTATATGAGAACCCTTGCAGGAGTGTGTTTAGTCACACATCAACTATGTACTAAGTAAATTTTGGATATTTATATCAGATTAAAAAATTTAAATAATTCATTCTAACTAACTTTTTTGAGTAAGGTGCTGAGTTGTTATAAGTACACTTTCATGTGAGAATTCTTCTCCATGGCAATTCATATATATTGAGGTTGATTGCTCTCTATTTCAAGTCCAAGCCAAATACATGCACTATTCTTCCTTAGGATTGGTTCAAAAAATCATAATGTATCAACTTTTGCAAACCAACGAGACATCAATATGACAATTCTCATCAGCTGCTATTAAATCTTCATCCTTCAGACAATGTGTTGCATGTAATTAAATAGTTGTGGCATCCATAAAAAATCTCAAAAGAGTTTTCTTGAGCATTATTGAATGACAAATTTGTTGAAGTAGAGAAGCTAACCTTTGATCCATAATGAGGCTTGCAATAAGGTTTATTTGAGTCTTAGAAGATTCTTCTGACTGCCGCACATGGTGATTGTAATATACACGTTACGCGAGGGCATGCACACAGCTTCCCCATGTTGAAATGCATAATATTCATTAATACAGAAATATAATAAAGACACAATTCATGGATGGATAGCCACTCAAGAGTTTTAGTTGTAGATTAAGATGTCCGTATAATGCACATGAGTTGCAGATTAGAGATGGTGGTGCAGCTAGCGGACATGATCACAAGTAAATTCGAGTGTATGAAGCCGAACTGGAAATGGATGCTGTGACTAGAAGTCTTGAATTGCTGCTGTAAATGGAGTGGGCCTTCCTAATATTAAGTTCGGACCACCATCCAATAAAACCGACCGTTATCTTATTGCTTGAAGTAATGGGTCGGGATGGTCAAATTTCTACGCATCATGATTGTTTGGGATAGGGCTTGAATGTTTGTTTTGAAGGATTCAACCCAAACTTAAATTATTCCGCATGACTTTGGTTGCATCACTCTCCAACCAGTCCGACATGACAACACTCAACATGAATTAACACCTTATTTGAACGGACTTTTTTAAAAGACAGGGTCAGGTTGGGTCAAATTATAGAAATCATGATTATTCAAGAACATATTGGCATCTTCCATGTTTCGACCCAACCAAACCTCAAATTAGCAAATGACCTGAAATTGATGACACTTTGGTCTGGCCCTTCCAATATTAGCCAACCTAAGTGCCTTGGGCATGAGTGCGTGTGAAACTAATATTGGTTGCAAAGGTCAACCTACGGCACTACCATAATAAAAAGTCATGTATGAATTAAGACAATCAATCTAATCATGTTAGAACATCTAGCAAGTAAACTGAGCTTGAGCTCCATGATTGCACCATCTTGGTTCGAAATGAGGGTTCAGAGACCTGGCTCGGAGTAGTATTATTTCTTAAGACATTCGACCTCTCAAAAAATTTTAAGCAAAAAATCCTAGATTTCTAGGTACCTTGTCTTTTCCTATGTTAATTAAGACTTCCTTCAATTATCTTAAAAAATTAAAAAGCAAAAAAATAATCAAGCAAGCACTAAGACATGGCCTTCTTATCAAGATTTTAAATAATGCATTGTAGCATTAGACGGGACCCTCATTGGAACAATTGTTGAGCAGTATAAGATCATCATGATGGTTAATTAATTTCACAAATTTTTAATATTAAATAATATTTATAGTCATTCTAACAATGTTATAATGAATAATTACATGAAACTAACAACATTATCTTACCTTCACTTTCAAAAAAGAGCATACAATAACTTTTAGAAAACTTGAATATAAATATTAAATCTAATTTACCAAAGGTCACAAGTAAATAATATTAGCATTATTTAGATACAACAGATTGTTATAAATATAAATCATGCATTATAGTAGCAGTTATTTTTCCACATACTATTATATATATATAACATAATGGGCGCCAGTGAAAGCCTTTATAACCATTATAATACCATGATTTAAAACCTTGCTCTTTAGGGCATGAAAAATTAATTATAGTGATGGCTAGGCAAAATATTATTTACTATTTGAAAATTGTTAATTAAGTACTATCTCCACACTACCCCACGCCACAACCCCCCCCCCCCCCCCGGCCCCAAAAAAGAAAAAAAAACAAAAAGGATGGAAATTGTCCAGCTAGCTAGATTTTTCTGTCATTTAATTGAAAAAATGAATTTCTAATTTTAAAGACAAAAGAGGCAAAAAAAGGGGGATAGATAAGATGACTAAGTCTAATCAAATGGTTGGCCCATGCATCCCAACATCAAACCTTCGAAGATATACGACCCCACTAGGTTTACTGATCAGTTCTGGTTCCTAAACCAGCACCATATCAACTAGGCCACGAAGTCCGAAACATTAAGTGCTATGATATAAATTAATTTGCTGATGACTACATCATCCAAGACAAAGCCATCATATTATGTATCTTCCTCCTCTTAAAACCTACATGCTTTTACATAATTTCGTAAAAGCCTATAAGAAGCCCATGTTGTGCTTGTGATATGCTAAAGCAAGCCAGACATGAGAATTTGCATCCTTAATTGCCCATTGATGATGTGGATTGGCTAAGGCAGGCTCATGCTTGATCTTGCTCGAGGATTGAACGTTAGGCTGAACCTAAGGTTGTGTCAAGGTTTTCTCTATTGGACCAAGCTGAGGTAAACCGGATGTAGTCTTGTTGACGAAAATTTAAGCTCAATATTGTTTGATGTAACAGCTGGGAGGTTGTAATCAACCACCCATGTTTTATTCAACTGTTATATTTACACAGCAGTGCAACTTAGTTGCTGGCCTTTGGTATTGGTGGAGCTCATGCCGGAAGTGCCATGTTTTGGCCTTTGGTCAAAACAGACTTTTTGACCCTTGTTGCTGGTGTTCATGCTTTGAGGGCCTGGTGTTCAAACTGATGTCCAACTTTAAGGGCGAAGATCGCCCTCCGGAAGGTGCTCCACAGCGAGGTTGCTTCTATTGTTTCTTTCCTTCGGGATGGACCACATGATAATTAACCATGATGAAGCAATTCCATGCGTCAGGTCTTGTGGCCTGTTTCCTTGATCATTGGTGGATGTTTCTGAAATTGCTGCCACATTATCTGAGTACGGGCATGTGATGAAGATGTGATTTGTCGTTTCTTTAGCGTCTTCACAAAGAATGCATACTGCTGAAATATTCCATTTTCGTTTCCTCATGCCTACTTTTGGAAGGATTTAAGCTCAATATCGTGTCAACTCTTTTGAGATTCGCTAACGTCTTCAACTCAGCTTAGCTTTTACTGGTTGGATATTTATGCTGTTGAAATCAGCCACTACATTGCATTTACATGTCCCCAAATATAGTATTGCTCTATTTCTTATTATACATAGGTTGGATAATGATCTTATTATTTTATAATAATATATTCTTTTACTATATCAATAGATATACATGTACTATTAGAATTTCATAAAGTAATAGTATATCATGGTATAAATATTGAAAATTGATAGAAATAATTAGGCTCTTTACCTATTATATTGTATTCTACTTTTCTTATCTACTCTATATTGCATTTAAAAATAGTTGGAAAGAAGAGGAAAAAAACTGCATCCTGCATATCGCTTATATAAAGCCACATGGATGCTGGTCGATGCAGAATCGCCTTCTACCAAGGAAGAAGCCGAATCAACGAAGGGTGCTTTGAGATTGGCCATCGAGAACTTCAAAGAATCACAAGAATTTAAGGATAAAATTCTTGAGGGTGGATTTGTCTCCTACTATGTTAGATACAAGGATGGCAGAGATGCAGTCGAAAAATTGTATCCGAACTTAGATTTGAGCAGCATCGTCCTCCTAGTTCGAGAGGAGATTGTTGAGGAGACCACCATGTTGATTGAAAGAGATGCATCGGCTGCATCAGAACCTACTCCAACCATCTAAGTTGTACTGAAACAAGATGAAGAAGAAGCTGACTGATGATCGATGTAATATTTTTTCTTTTTCTTTTTGTAATAGGACAATATTTCCAATTTTGTAGTCAGACCTTGGGTCCAATTTTGTAATTTCTTCTTCAATGAATGAAAAAAAAATTTTAAGTATGAAATTCCTTTTTACACTTGTACTATCAATGTCGTTAAATAACAGTCGGACAATCGTTCATTTATCAATGAATTGAATGTCGACCAATAGTCATAGTAGAGTTTGTCCATTAGTCAGGTGTTAACCGACTTAGCTTATATACCCTTTTAGATATTTGATAGATGGTGTTAAGCCAAATATCTTTCGACTGACCGTAGTCTAGTCGGTATATTTTCTACTCAATCGGGGTCAAGTCGGCATAATATTCCACTCAATCGAGATCAAGTTGGCATAATATTCTACTTAACTAAAACTAAGTCGATATGAGTAGTCATTCGACTTAAGTCAATTTTTACAATGAAAAATCAAGATATAGTCGATATAAGCTGACCGATTATTTATCGATTTGATATCGTCGCTCAACTTAAGTCAATTTTTATAGTGAAAAATCGAGATACAGTTGATACAAGCTGATCGATTATTTATTGATTTAATGCCTCTTTGTAGAAACTTGTAGGTGACTCAATCCCAATATTTCATTCCGAATGTCATATATGTAAATAATTTTATAGATAGTATATCTTCAAATTATCGACATTCTAAGTCCGAGGAATAGTCGTTACATCGAGAGTTTCTAGCCGATAGGCACTAATCGAAGTGTCTCGATTACTTTGTAGGGTTGTTGCCCAGCTATGCAACCCAAGAGGGGGGGGTGAATTGGGTTTCTAAAAATTTTAAGCTTAACTAATGACTTATGAAAAATGTTCGTCAATAGTTAAATGAATGAGGAGAGTAAACTTAAATCAAGACTAATTGCCAAAAGCAAGAATGCAAGGAAATAATGAAGAGTTAAAGAGAAGCAATTATGCACACCACAAACAAAAGGATTTATAGTGGTTCGGTGCCAACCTTGCACCTACATCCACTCCCCAAGCTCCTACTTGGGAATTCCAATCCACTAATCTTGTATTCAACCCGAATACAAACGTCGGAAACTCCGACTCTAGCTATCCCAAGCTAGACCACTTATTTTTCGGGTACAAGCCAACCCAATACACTCCGATTCTAGGTTCGGATCAACCTTCCCTTGTTTTGGAACCCCTCCAAAACAAAAACAATCACACAAACTGAGTGAAACAATTTATAGCACAAATAAGTACAGAAAAAGCTCCTTTAATGAGCGAATATAACTTTAAATACACTTTACTCAAGAGAAGAAGACCCTCTTTGGATTTTCTCAAGGTAGTTGGAGACTTAAAAGTGCACTTGAGGAGTTGGTGAGCTTGGATTAAAGGCTTCTTCAAAGCTTTGAATGAACTCTTGATAAGGGCTGAAAAGTTGGCTTGAAAAACCCTTTTTCAAATTCTCTCTTTTGAATGCTCTTGAATGCTCTCTTGAATGCTCTTCAAATCTCTTTCAATCTCTTACTTGTTTCCCACCTTTTGAATCTTTTTATAGCTTTAAGAAATAGAAGAAAATATTCTAGGCTGAAAAAGAGCCGTTAGACCACATTAAATGAGCATTAAAAGTACTTAAAACGGGTTAAAAACTAGCCGTTGCGGAGAAATCCCGTCACAGGGGTCGACTCATGCCTGGGGGTCGACTCATGGGTCGACCTCTGTGGTTGAATACCAGAAAATAGGGTTCTGTGATTTTTGGCCTAAAAACTGCAGGGGTCGACTCATGGGTCGACTCATGCCTTGAGGGTCGACTCATGAGTCGACTCACAGGTTGTGCCAAGCCAAAAATTCTGCGTGCCAAACAGCTCATTGTGCCATGAGCTGACTCATGGGTCGACTCATGGATTTCAAACATGCATAACTTTCAAAATACAAGTCCAAAAATAATGAAATTTTCGCCAATGAATCACAAATCTTTTGTTCTATGATTTAATACTTTCAAATCAGGGTTTTGGTAAAATTATAATTTTGCCCCTGAAGAGTAATGGGTCTTTTTCAAATGAAAATTATTAGTACCCCTTCAACTGCTTTGTAATCATCAAAATCAATCTAAGGAGCAACAATCTCTCCCTTTTTGATGATGACAAAACACTTGAACAAAAGTATCTATGTGAATCATGAATTTCAAAAGAATGCATTATAAGTGCATTAGCTTGAAAAGAAGATTGATTCTTTTGGCATGTGATACAAAAGCTCATTTGCATAAAAAATTTGCCCATTTGTTTAAAGATTTGAAAATTTGCTCATTGGATTATGTGATTTTGGTGTTAGAGTAGAAAATTTATTTTTGTTATCAGAGCAAGTTGTATCTTGAAAATTTGCTCATTCTCATTTGATTATTTAGTTTTAGTATCAGAGCAAAAATAATTAAGTGTACCAATGCATGTCTAAGAATTAATTATAAAGTATATCAGAGCATGTCAAATTTAAGATGTATCAGAGCAAGTTAAATTTTAAAGCATATCAGAGCATGTTTAAGGAGTAATTTTAAAGGTTGCTCATTTTCATTGTACTTAGCAATTTACTCATTGTATTTTTGAGTCATTTAATAATTTTGCTACTTAGCAATTTACTCATTGTATTTTTGAGTCATTTAATAATTTTGCTTTTGATATTGTTCTTTAATTTCTCCCCAATTCATTCATTTTATTTTCAAGTCTTTTAATAATTTATAATTTTTCTTTTGATTTCTTTTTCTTTAATTTCTCCCACTTTTTGACATCATCAAACATTGTTAGCTCCCCCTCTTTCTCTGAATACGTTTTCTCTTTAGTGTTTCTTCAAACTTCTTGTGCTAATCATTAATGTTTGCTCCCCCTGAATACAGCAATCATTAACCAAAATATGCCATAGATTACCATAGATATGAATTATCAACAAAGAGAAGATATATAATCAAGAGATGATTGACATCATAACAAAGAGTAGATATATAATTAAAAGATAATTGAAACCATAGTTGTTTCAATACATATTTCATAACATAAAAGTCAGCTAGCTAATGTCATTACATGGCCCAAAATACAGATCCTAGAAAGAACAAGAGACTAACACCTAGGATCTAGTAAAGCTCATGACTAGATGGATCGGAGTCATCAGAGATAGGATGAGGAGATGATGGATCTCGACCAAGAGTACGTCCTCTACCCCGTCTGCCTCTGCCACGAGTGGAGGTGCTGGCACGAGCAGGTGAGCGAGATGAACTAGGAGGCTGAGAACGTTGAGAGGCCAAAGACTGGACTGAAAGAGTGAGTCTAATGGAATCAAGAACGTTCAGTGCTCTCGAAATAGACTGAAGCAGAGCAGTGAACTGAGTAGATGCATGCTCACTCGAGCCTCTGATCTCTCTCCTCAATAACTTATAACCACCCTCCAAAGCACCTCTAAGCCTGCCAGCCTCTGCAGTAAGGTCTGTGACCTCAATAGAGCTCTCCTGTGGCTGAGGATGGGCCAAAGCTAAGACTTGCCCCTGTAAGTCAAGAACTCTCCCAGTCAGTCTCCAAATGCTGTCCTCGAGCTGCTGAATCCGAATAGACTGATCTGAGATCAACTGAAATACAGTGGAGATATGGGGAATCAAGGTATGATCAGATGAATCTAATGAAGTGGACCCTGGTGTAAATGTAGAAGTGCTCCACTGTCGAGAAAGCAAGGTAGCCACATGCTGAGAAATCTGCTCGATCTAATCATCAACTAATCTGAACTCTGGAGGAGGTGCTCTGCTCTCTGGCTGATGTACTGGTGTGTACCTCCTGGTAGAATCTGAAGGGCCAACCTCTGGGTCTGAAACAAACTGGATATCTGGAGATGCTGCCCTGAAGTCATGGAGAGGAGATGAGGGACCTTCTTCTTCAGCTCTGTCTTCTACTCTGTCCTCAGCTCTCTCCTCAGAACCCTTGATCCAACCACCATCAGTTTTAGTAAATCCCATGCGGTGCAGAGTGTGTTGGTTGATGGTGTCTGCGTGAGAAAGCTTAGCAGATGCCTCCCCCTCAAAACTGACTTCAAACCTCCTGAAAACTAGTGTGAGAGCCATACCAAAAGGCAAGTGTGCCTTGGATCTGTTCAGTGTCTCTCTCATAGCCTCAATCATTAAAGCAGAGAGGTTTAATGGGGTTTGAGTGATCATATGAAACATTATACAAATATCTCTGTCAGAAAGGAGGTCATGCCTACCACTCCTTGGGAAGAAAAGCTTTGTCACTAATTGATGTAAGATCCTCATTTCAATTGACAAAATTTTGGCTTTCAATTTATTCAAACTTCCCGAGTAGGTTCCTCCTAGAATTACACTGATCCCCTCTTCCTTCACTGGGAGTTCCATGTAAGAATATCCCTCACAGGGCAAATGTAGTATCTCTCCCAAAATAATAGAATCCAGACAGATATCAACTCCCTTAACTGTAGAAGTCACTGTTCCATTGCCATAATGCAGATTTTGATAAAATTCTCTAACCAGGTCTACAAAAGTAACATCCTTGAGAGAGCAGTAAAAATCCCAACCCTGATTTTTTATCTTTGACCCAATGGAGAAACCTTCTTTTTCAAAGAATCTAAAATCCACATTCTTTTCGATTTCAACCTTCCTATCACATAGAGGGATTTTGCTAGGGCTAAGGGGAGACTGAGAGGGACCTTGAGCTGACACTGAAGCCGGAATGGGAGCAGTGGAGGACTGAGCAGCTTGCCTTTTCCTGCGGACGCTTTCTTCCAGCTCACGGACCGATTTTCTTCTTTGAGGGAGCTTCATCTTTGGGGCCATTCTTACCACAAGAGCAGGTAGGGAGACTCGGAGGATCAAATGGATGAGTAGAAGAAGGGTTACAAGAGGATGGAAAGGGATTTTGGTGGAGAGAAGAGATGGTTTTGAGAAGAACGGTGGAGGCTAGGGCACGCTCCAACCGCTTCAATCAACGGAGAAAGATGCGAAAATCTCCTTTTCCAGGCGGTGATTTGAGGTGGAAAGGAGAAGGGAGAATGTTCTTGAGCTAAATCTTTAGTTTTGGAGAGAAAGAAGATGAAGATGACGGGTCTTGGAGGGAGGAAGACGAAGAGAATGAGGGGTCGGCTCATGAACAGGTTTAAGATAAAAAGGAATGAACCCGTGGGATATTGGCCGAAAATTACAAGTTTGCCAATGGGTCGACCCTAGGGGGTCGACTCATGAATCACAGAAATTCAAAAAAAATATGAATAAATTCTAAAAAAATTTAAAATTTTGGAAGAAAGAATTTTGCTCAAAGATAAGTTGTGAGAATGATAATCTTGAGCTTTTAGGATCAAGAGAGATGATGAAAATTGATCTCAAATCGATTCCTTGGAAATGGAGAAACACTTAGGCATAAGGATCAAGAATTCCTAGATTTCTCCTAATTTCACAGAATCTATCCTCGCTAAGGGCCTTTGTAAAGATATCAGCTAATTGATTTTCAGTGCAAACATATTCAAGAGTTATATCTTTGTTTTGAACATGTTCTCTTATAAAATGATATCTTATTTCAATATGCTTAGACCTTGAATGTTGAATTGGATTTTTAGTTAGATTTATGGCACTTGTGTTGTCACATCTTATGGGTGTTTTATTAAGTTTGATTCCAAAGTCTTCGAGTTGTTGCTTAATCCATAAGATTTGAGCACAACAACTTCCGGCTGCAATGTATTCGGCCTCAGCCGTAGACAGTGCTACCGAATTTTGTTTCTTGCTAAACCAGGAGATTAGGTTAACTCCAAGAAATTGGCAAGTTTCACTTGTGCTTTTTCTATCTAATCTACATCCAGCAAAATCAGCATCTGAATATCCTAATAAATTAATTAGTGAGTCTTTAGAGTACCATAACCCTAGAGTTTGAGTACCATTCAAGTATCTAAGGATTCTTTTAACAGTATTCAAATGAGATTCTTTAGGATTAGATTGATATCTAGCACACAAACAAACACTAAACATGATATCAGGCCTACTTGCAGTTAAATATAATAAAGAGCCAATCATACCTCTATAGTATTTTAAGTCTACACATTTACCTTCATCATCCTTGTCAAGCTTACATGAGGGGCTCATGGGTGTGCCAATCGGTTTGGAGTTCTCCATTCCAAATCTTTTGAGTAGTTCCTTGGAGTACTTGCTTTGGGTGATGGAGATTTCCTCTTTTGTTTGTTTGATTTGGAGTCCGAGGAAGAAGGTAAGTTCTCCCATCATGCTCATCTCGAACTCCCCTGCATGAGCTTAGCAAAGTCTTGACAAAGAGACTCATTAGTAGACCCAAAAATAATGTCATCAACATAAATTTGTATTACTAACATATCATTTTGATTTCTTTTAATAAAGAGGGTTGTGTCTACATTACCTCTTGAAAAACCATTATTTAGTAAAAATTTGCTTAGCCTATCATACCAAGCTCTGGGTGCTTGTTTTAATCCATATAAAGCTTTATTTAATTTAAAAACATGATTAGGAAAAGCATGATTTTCAAATCCTGGGGGTTGTTCTACATAGACTTCTTCAGCAATATATCCATTCAAAAATATACTTTTGACATCCATTTGAAATAATTTGAATTTCATAAAGCAAGCATATGCAAGTAGAAGTCTAATGGCTTCTAATCTAGCAACCGGTGCAAAGGTCTCATCAAAATCAATTCCTTCTTCTTGATTATAACCTTTAGCAACCAATCTTGCTTTATTTCTTATTACATTACCATGTTCATCTAATTTGTTCCTAAAGACCCATTTTGTGCCAATTATTGAATAATTTTTAGGTCTTGATACTAAAGTCCATACATTATTTCTTTCAAATTGATTAAGTTCCTCTTGCATTGCATTAATCCAATTATGATCATTTTCAGCTTCTTCAATAGTTTTTGGTTCAAGATGAGATACAAAAGCACAATGATTAAATACATCTCTAAGTGAAGAACGAGTTTTTACCCCATGTATAGGATCACCAATAATTAACTCCTTAGGGTGATTGTGAACATACCTCCATTCTTTGGGTAAGTCATTTGTACCTTGAGGTTGTTCTTGAATTTCTTCACCTCTCTCATCCTGTTTGTCTTCTTGTTCCTCATCCTCTTGAGTTGTTGAATCTTTCAGAGTGATCTCCTTCATTCCTTCTATTAGAGGATCTGCATCATCAACACCCTCATTCTTCTTTGAAGGAAGATCGTTAGATTCATCAAAAACAACATGTATGGACTCCTCTACTACTAAAGTTCTTTTGTTAAAAACTCTAAAAGCTTTACTAGTGGAGGAGTAACCAAGAAAGATTGCTTCATCTGATTTTGCATCAAATTTACCAAGTCTTTCTTTACCATTATTTAACACAAAACATCGGCAACCAAAAATATGAAAATATGCAATATTTGGTTTTCTTTCTTTCCAAAGTTCATAGGAGGTTTTCTTTAAAATTTGTCTAATCAGAGCATGATTTAAAATATAACATGCTGTGTTAATTGCTTCCGCCCAAAAATATCTTGGAAGGTTACTTTCACAAAGCATGGTACGGGCCATTTCTTCTAAGGTTCTGTTTTTCCTTTCTACTACTCCATTTTGTTGGGGTGTCCTAGGAGCAGAGAAGTTATGGCCAATTCCATTTTCATCACAAAAGTTTTCAAAGTCTTGATTTTCAAATTCAGTTCCATGATCGCTTCGAATATTTTGAATTGAAAATCTTTTTTCATTAGTGACTTTTCGGTAAAATTTAGTGAAAATATGAAAAGTTTTATCTTTGTGTGCTAAAAAGAAAATCCAAGTAAAACGAGAGTAATCATCTATAATTACAAAACCATATCGTTTTCCTCCTAGACTAGTGATTCTAGTTGGTCCAAATAAGTCCATATGCAGAAGCTCTAAAGGTCTAGAAGTTGAAACAATATTTTTAGATTTAAATGAAACTCTTGTTTGTTTACCTAGTTGGCATGCATCACAAATTCTATCTTTTTCAAAATTCAATTTAGGCAAGTCAAGAACTAATTCTTTCTTAATTAATTTTGAAAGAGAATGCATGCTAATGTGTGCAAGTCTACGATGCCAAAGCCAACTAGTCTCATTAACTTTAGCATTCAAGGATACTAGGCATTGCATGTTTATTTTGGCTAAATCATTTAAATCTACCATATAAATATTGCCATGTCTATGTCCAATAAATTTAATGCCATCGTTAATAGGACTAGTTACAATGCAAACAGATGATTCAAAAATAACTTTATATCCTTTATCACAAAATTGACTAATGCTTAGTAGATTATGCTTTAAACCATTAACTAACAAAATATTTTCAATGTATTTGGAGGGAGTGATACCAATGTTACCTATACCGATGATCTTTCCTTTGCCATTATCTCCAAAGGTGACCATCCCTCCATCCTTAGCATCAAGCGTGATGAATTGTGATTCATCACCGGTCATGTGTCTCGAGCATCCACTGTCAAGATACCATTTCCTGTTTCCTCCTTGGGATGCTAGACACACCTGCAAGCAAAAGTCAAATTTTTATTTTAGGTACCCAAGCTTTCTTGGGTCCTTTTTGGTTAGTCATAATGGTTCCTTTTGGAACCCATATTTTCTTTATAGTTGAGTTTGCAGATTTGTTAAAGAAGCAAGTGTATGACTTATGTCCTACTCTACCACATTTGAAACAAGTAATATTCGTAGACTTGTTACTTAAAGAGTTTACATAAATATTTTTCAGAAATTTTTATTTCTTCAAGGGGTTATAGCCAAGTCCAGCCTTATCATATACGGCTTTTTGATTATCAAGAATCATATTGAGTTTATTTGAACTCAAGGTGAACTTTTCTACTATTGGTTTCAGCTTGGCAATTTTATTCTTTAAGCTTTGATTTTCTTGAAGCAAGGTGGATTTTTCAATTGAAAAGTTTTCAGCTTGTTTCAATAAAGATTGATTTTTCAATTTTAGCTCTTTGTTCTTCATCCCTAGTTTCTTTAATTCATCAACTAAATCATAGAATGCTTCATGTAATTCTTCAAATGTAAAGTCACTAGGGGTTTCGGAAATTACCTCATTTTCGTGTGCCATAAGACACAGGTTGGCTTGTTTGGTTGAGGTTTCCTCATCGGAGCTTGCATCATCACTCGCACTCCATGTGGCCATCATGGCCTTCTTCTTGAACTTCTTGGGACCTTTCTTCAGTTGTGGACATTCGGATTTGAAGTGTCCCGACTTCTTGCACTCGTAGCAGATAAGGGGTTGGTCTTTCTCTTTTTCTTTGCTTTGTTTCCCTTTTGTGAATGGCCTCTTTCTCATCCTCTGTTTCCTTTTTCTCAAAAATTTTTTGAATCTTCGGGTGATGAGTGCCATCTCTTCATCCTGTTCTTCATCTTCAGTGTCATCAATTTCTTCATCTGGTGGAGCTGTGGATTTGAGGGCAATGGTTTTTTTCTTTTTGACTTCTTCCTCTTGATGTTGCTTCATGCTTAGCTCATGAGTCATCAAAGATCCAAGAAGCTCTTCTAGAGGTAGAGTGTTCAAGTCCTTGGCTTCTTGGATGGCAGTCACTTTGGCTTCCCAAGTTCTTGGTAAGGACCTGAGAATCTTTCTTACAAGCTCACTGTTAGTATAAGACTTATCAAGACTCTTTAAACCATTAATGATATCAGTAAAATGAGTAAACATTACAGTTATGGACTCATCATGCTCCATTTTAAACAATTCATATTTATGCACAAGCATGTTTATTTTAGACTCTTTTACTTGATTGGTTCCCTCATGGGTTACTTCTAGTCTATCCCATATTTCTTTAGCAGATGAGCAAGTAGAAATACGATTAAATTCGTTTGCATCAAGAGCACAATAAAGAACATTCATTGCTTTAGCATTTAATTGGGCCATCTTCTTATCAACCTCATCCCATTCTTTCTCGGGTTTGGTTGATTCTTCACCATCTATAATTTTAGTGGGTGTGTGAGGACCGTTCACTATGATACTCCACATATCATAGTCGAGTGCTTGTATGAATATTTTCATCCGAGCTTTCCAATAGGTGTAATTAGATCCATTGAAAAGTGGAGGTCGGTTGGTGGATTGCCCCTCGGCTAGAGAAGTACCGACGTGGGTTGCTATAGATCTTTGGCTCTTTGATTGTTTAGATCAAAGAAGGGCTAGAGCACCGGGCTCTGATACCACTTGTTGCCCAGCTATGCAACCCAAGAGGGGGGGTGAATTGGGTTTCTAAAAATTTTAAGCTTAACTAATGACTTATGAAAAATGTTCGTCAATAGTTAAATGAATGAGGAGAGTAAACTTAAATCAAGACTAATTGCCAAAAGCAAGAATGCAAGGAAATAATGAAGAGTTAAAGAGAAGCAATTATGCACACCACAAACAAAAGGATTTATAGTGGTTCGGTGCCAACCTTGCACCTACATCCACTCCCCAAGCTCCTACTTAGAAATTTCAATCCACTAATCTTGTATTCAACCTGAATACAAATGTCAGAAACTCCGACTCTAGCTATCCCAAGCTAGACCACTTATTTCCCGGGTACAAGCCACCCAATACACTCCGATTCTAGGTTCGGATCAACCTTCCCTTATTTTGGAACCCCTCCAAAACAAAAACAATCACACAAACTGAGTGAAACAATTTATAGCACAAATAAGTACAGAAAAAGCTCCTTTAATGAGCGAATATAACTTTAAATACACTTTACTCAAGAGAAGAAGACCCTCTTTGGATTTTCTCAAGGTAGTTGGAGACTTAAAAGTGCACTTGAGGAGTTGGTGAGCTTGGATTAAAGGCTTCTTCAAAGCTTTGAATGAACTCTTGATAAGAGCTGAAAAGTTAGCTTGAAAAACCCTTTTTCAAATTCTCTCTTTTGAATGCTCTTGAATGCTCTCTTGAATGCTCTTCAAATCTCTTTCAATCTCTTACTTGTTTTCCACCTTTTGAATCCTTTTATAGCTTTAAGAAATAGAGAAAAACATTCTAGACTGAAAAAGAGCCGTTAGACCATATTAAATGAGCATTAAAAGTACTTAAAACGGATTAAAAACTAGCCGTTGCAGAGAAATCCCGTCACAAGGGTCGACTCATGGGTCGACTCATGCCTGGGGGTCGACTCATGGGTCGACCTCTGTGGTTGAATACCAGAAAATAGGGTTCTGTGATTTTTGGTCTAAAAATTGTAGGGGTCGACTCATGGGTCGACTCATGCCTTGAGGGTCGACTCATGAGTCGACTCACAGGTTGTGCCAAGCCAAAAATTCTGCGTGCCAAACAGCTCATTGTGCCATGAGCTGATTCATGGGTCGACTCATGGATTTCAAACATGCATAACTTTCAAAATACAAGTCCAAAAATAATAAAATTTTTGCCAATGGATCACAAATCTTTTGTTCTATGATTTAATACTTTCAAATCAGGATTTTAGTAAAATTATGATTTTGCCCCTGAAGAGCAATGGGTCTTTTTCAAATGAAAATTATTAGTACCCCTTCAACTGCTTTGTAATCATCAAAATCAATCTAAGGAGCAACAAGGGTCCTTCCTAGTTTGGAGATAATTTTGTTAGTTTAGAAATTTTGAAACTTCTACTTTTCTTAGGACCAAGTCTCTTGGATGAAAGACCTTTGGCTTGACTTTTACATTGTAATACCGAGCTACTCTCTGCCGATATGCTGCCATCCGAATTTGAGCTTGCTGTCGAACTTCTGAAAGTAAGTCTAGATCGGCTTTCCAACATTCTAAATTGCTCGACTCATTATATTATTCCACTCTCACTGATGGTATTCCGATCTCAAGGAGAATCATCACCTCCAATCCATAAGCTAAGTTGAATGGAGATTCTTCTGTCGGTATATGAGGAGTTGTACGATATGCCTGTAAGATTGAATATAATTCTTTTACCTAGAGGCCTTTAGCTTCATTCAATCTGATCTTGAGACCATATAGGATTATTCGGTTTGTTGCTTTTACTTCATCATTGGATTGTAGATGGCCGACTGATTTGAGCTTGTACGTAATATGAAGTTTTGTATAAAATTTTTTAAAATTCTGATTATCAAATTATCGATCATTGTCGATGATGATGGTATGTAGTAGATTGAATCTACATATAATTAATTTTTGAATGAAGTCCTCTATTTTACTTTCAGTGATTTGTGCCATGGGGTTCAGCTTCTATCCATTTGGTGAAGTAATCAATGGCAACCACTATAAATTTTTTTTATCCAGATGCCCGGGGAAAAGGATCAAGTATGTCGATTCCCATTGTGTGAAGGACCATAGTGCAATAATTGATATCAGCTGGCTGGCCGATTGATATTGTATATTAACATACTTCGAACGAGTTCAGCTGCATCTTTCTTCATGGTGGGCCAATAGTATTCTTGTCACAAGACTTTATAAGCTAATAATTTATCCCCCAAGTGATTTTCATAAATTTCTTCATGAACTTCTCAGAGTGCATAGTCGGCATCCGTTGGTCTCAAACACTTCAGTGAGAAAAAAGAGAATAACCTTTTATAGAGTTATCCATTCATTAAAATATATTGTGAGGCTATCCACTGTAGTCATTTGGCTTCTGAAAAATCTGCAGGTAGGGTTCCATCAGTCAAATACTGGATGATCGGGTCCATCCAATTTGGCTCGTCATTGATTTGTAGCACTTCTTCGACTTTATTAATACTCGACTGTTCAAGATATTCGATGAATGTTCGACCAAGTGAGCTGAAAGAGGTAGTTATAAGTCAAGAAAGTACATCAGCTCAAGCATTCTCTGCTCTTGGAATATAAAAAATTTCAAAATATTTCTGAGTTGACACAAGATCTTTTACTTTCTGAAGGTACTTCATCATAATAGAGTCTCGGGCTTCAAACTCGCCCTTAACTTGTTCAGTAATCAACTGTGAGTCGATGAAGACCTTTAAGTGGTCAATGTCAAGTGTTTTGGCAATCTTCAAGCCGACTAGAAGAGTTTCATACTCGACTTGGTTATTCGAGGCTTTAAAATTAAACCAAAAGATATATTCAGTTACAATCCCTTCAAAATTGGTGAGGATGAGACCGGCTCCACTGTCTTCTGCGTTGGATGCTCTATTAATATGTAGCACCCACATTGATGCTAAGTCATCTCAGAGATTTCAGTTTGCTTTGATTTGTTATTGAGTTCATCCTTAGGATTATCATCAGATATGGTGTACTCGACGACAAAGTCAGTCAAAACTTGTGCCTTCCTTGACGATCGTGAGCGATATTGAATACCAAACTCACTGAGTTTTATTATCCATTTTGCCATTTGATCTAAAGTATCAGATCGATAGAGAATTGCCTTCAATGGTTGGTCTGCCAAGATAATTATTGGATGTGCCTGAAAGTATGGATGGAGTTGTTGTGATGATATGATCAGAGCATAGATCATCTTTTCTATTTTTGAATATCTTATTTCAGCATTATGAAGCATCTTGCTGGTGTAATAAATCGGTTATTGAATTCGATTTTCATCTTCTTGGATAAGTATTGAACTAACCGCCTCTATTGAAGTTGTCAAATAAAAATATAATGTTTCTCCCACCTTCGATTTTGTGAGCAATGGTGGAGATGTCAAATATTTTTTTAGATCCATGAAGGATTGTCGATACTCATCTAACCAGAAAAAGTCTTTTGCTTGTCGTAAGGTCTTAAAAAAAAGGTAGACATCTTTCCATCGATCTTGAAATGAATCAGCTGAGTACGGTGATCCTTCCATTAAGTTGTTGTATCTCTCTCTTGAAGCTTGGATACTTCATATTGATGATAGCTTTTATTTTCTCGAGATTAGCTTCAATTTCTCATTGTGACACAAAAATTTAAGAAATTTTTCAGAAATTACTCCGAATGCACACTTAGTCGGATTCAATTTTATCTAATATCATCGAAGTATGTCAAAGACTTCTTTCAAGTTCCAAACATGATCAAAAGCTTGAGGACTTTTCACCAGCATATCATCAACGTAGACTTCCATGTTTTTCCGATTTGTATCTTGAATAGTTTGTTGACCAGCCATTGATAGATAGCTCCGATATTCTTTAAACAGAATAGTATTACTTTATAATAGTAGATGTCTTTGTCGGTTATGAAGGTAGTATGCTTCTCATCTTTGGGTGCCATCCAAATTGGATTGTAGCCTACGAAGTCGTCCATAAGCTCAAAAGTCGATGTCCCAAAATTGTATCAACTAGTTGGTCGATCTTTGATAAGAATAAACTGTCCTTCGGACAAGCTTCATTTAAATTTATGTAGTCGATGTAGATTCTCTATTTTTCATTGGCTTTTCTCACCATTACTACATTGACGAGCCAATCGAAATAATTATCTTCTCTAATAAAGCTAGTAGCGAGGAGTTTGTCGACTTCCTCATCGATGATTTTCTACCTTTTAGGAGTAAAAGATCTTTTCTTTTGCCTCATCGGCTTAATTTTAGGATCAATATTCAGTCGGTGGGTTATTATCTCCGAAGGAATCTCTGACATGTCGGTTGCCGATCAAGCAAAAATATCCATATTTGCTCTTAGTAGATTCACCTGTTGTTGTTACTCTGGATCAGATAATTACGATCCGATTTGGATCATTTTCTTAGAATCTTCTTCTTTTAATGGGATAAAAATCAGTTGCTCGGCTAGTTCTCCCCTTTCTTCATTTTTTTTTTGGTCCAATTTATTGACGGACAAAGAGTCTTCATATTGATTATTCTTTGTAGAGACCATGAAGCAATATCGAGCAACTTGTTGATCTTCACATATTTTTCTGACTCTATTTTTTTGTTGGAAATCAGATCAATGAATAATATGTTGAGACTACTGCTCTCAGGATATTAAGTTCAGATCGTTCAAGTATGATATTATAGGTTGATGGAACTTGAATGACTATGAATGTCAGGAGAACAGTACTTTATTATAGATCTATTCTCGTAGTTGTGGGAGTACTTTCTCCTTCTATGATAATTATATCTCCAATAAAACCGATGAATGGTGTTGAGATTTTTTTGAGTTAGTCAGTCGGTAGTCACATTCGAGAAAAAATCGAATAAAAGAGAATATCAGTTGAGCTTCCATTATCGACTAGAATTCTTTTTATATCATAGTTTGCTATTATCGTCGAGACGATGATAGCATCATCATGGAGAGTTTGTATTCTCCGAACATCATCTTCTGAAAAAGAGCTTACATTGTCGAGTCACCATTTTTTCGTCGACTCTTCTTCGAAAGTTATCCTCCAGTTCTTCGGTCGCCCAGAGATCATGTTGATCACTTTCGTTGTTGGTCGATTGTTGATCACTTCCTCAGCTTGTAGGTGAGGCTATTGGTCGGTGGGAGGTTAAGTCGGACGATCTCATCAAAATTTTTCAAAGTAGCCACATCGAATCAGGACCTCTATCTCATCTCTGAGTTGGATACATTGCTCGATATCGTGACCGTGATCACGATGAAATTGATAATACTTCTTCTTGTCGCGACTCCTCGATGGTATTTTTGTCGATTAGGGATGTCGAAGATATTCCTCTCCTTCAATCTTTATTAATATCTGTGCACAGAGAGTAGAAAGAGGAGTATAGGAGTCATACCTGTTGCCATAGTTGTTCGATCTTGGACTCTTTCGACAGGTTGAAGCTCCTTTATTGATCGTCATCCGACTTGATTCGGTTGGAGCTCTATTTTTCTTTAGTTTCTTTTTCTGACCTCTTCCTTCTGTCTGACGTCGGTCAGAAGTACCTTCATCTATGCAAATATACTTATATGCGCGCTCCAAGAGTTTAGCATAGGTCTGGAAGAGAGTCTTATTCAAAAAGTAGGTGAATCTTGATCCTCTCAAACCTCTCTTCATGACCGAGATGGCCATATCTTCATGATGAGGTCTCTGACCTCAAGCGTGGCTGTGTTGAAGTGAGCCACGAAATCTCTTAATATCTCTGTCTCACCTTGCTTAATGGAGAAGAGACTATCTGGTATCCATGGCATCTTTCGGTTAGTGCTGAAATGGGCCACGAAGGAGTACTCAAGCTGCTTGAAGAAATTTATGCTCTCTGGCTGAAACCTAGAATATCAGGCTTGAGCAGCCTTCCAAATTGTTGCTAGGAAGCCAATACATAGAAGGGTATTAGATGCTCTTTGGATCATCATGAGAGTTTTATAGCTCTCCAAATGATCAATTGGGTCAGTGGAGCCATCATATGGCTCCATCTACTGCATCTTGAACCAAGATGGGATCGACTCATCTAAGATATGCTGGAAGAGAGATTGGGTAGTGTGGAAGTCATAATCGTTGGAAGACTTCCGACCTTTCATTTGAAGTCGAACAAGTTGGCGGTCGATCTCCTTGAACTTGCACTCGTAGTCATCGAGCTGCCGTTGCTGAAAATATCCAGGGGTAGAATCCCCTGAAGAATTAGAGGATGGAGAAATAGAAGGTACATGTGGCCTTTTCTCCTTCTTGATACTATATACATGAGAAGGAGAAAGAGATCGTCACGAAGAATGAGCGGCATGATGAGAATGTCGAGAACGCGGTTGATATGAATGGCGAGATGGTCATCGTTCTGGAGATGAAGAGGGTGAGCATCGTGGAGGGCGGCAGCTGTGCCTGGATGGCATTGAATGAGCTACTGGATCCACCACCAGCGATTGTTGCTGTGTCTGTTGTTGTTGGAGACTATGGACTGCCTCCATCAACACTTTCATTTGCTGCATTAAAGCAGTAATTTATGCGTCCATAGTAATTATAGGATGCGAAGAGCTAGGCTCTGCTAATGGAGGAGGAGGAGGGAGATTTTTTCGACAAAAAGATTACCTCATAGATCCTGTCGAATTTTGAGCTCGAGTGTTTACTATGATCGCTCATATCCTTTCTCTTTCCTGACACGTCAATCTATTACGACCAATCCTCTATCGCGCTAATCGCTTGAGAAGAGCATCTGCAAAAGAAGTCCACACTAACCAAAATTGTGTCCGACGGAAATCTTCCGATACTTAAGTTAGTGGGGAGTGGTGAACAATAGATAGAATATTCAAAATGACAGAGTATCAGTCCAAAATTGTCTTACCAAATATTGTTCCTTTACCTCCTTTTGTAGATAAATAGTTGGTAACCATCTGTAACAGTTAGGTACGTGGGCCCTATTTGTTTCGACATTATGTGATCATGGGATGGATGGTTATACTCGCCACTGATTATGTTCTGACCATTGTGCACTTTCTGCACTGACAGTTTCTGATAAGCCGACTATATGTCGGTAATCAAAATATGTCGATCGTATATCGGTAGTTGTGGAAGTCCGAATGAGTATCGATCGGTAGCTTTGATATGCCAATGATCTTCGATCTAAAATCAGTGGAGTTATCATGGTTAGAGTTTGTTGATGGTTGAAGATAGCTGATTGATAGACAGTAGTTTATGTTTATAAGATCGATTGAGAGTTGAAATTGGAGAGTCGGCTGAATTGCCCCAACACTATTATTTAAAACCTTGCTCTTTACAGCATGAAAAATTAATTATAGTGATGGCTAGGCAAAATATTATTTACTATTTAAAAATTATTAATTAAGTACTATCCTCCACGCCACCCTGTGCCTCCCCCTCCCCCTCCCAAAAAAAAAAAAAATCCAAAAAGGATGGAAATTGTCCTGCTAGCTAGATTTTTGTGTCATTTAATTGAAAAAAAAAATGAATTTCTAATTTTAATGACAAAAGAGGCAAAAAAAAGGGGTAGATAAGATGACCAAGTCTAATCAAATGGTTGGCCCATGCATCCCAACATCTAACCTTCTAAGATGTACGACCCCGCTGGGTTTACTGATCAGTTCGGGTTCCTAAACCAGCACCATATCAACTAGGCCACGGAGTCCGAAATATTAAGATCTATGATATAAATTAATTTGCTGATGACCACATCATCCAAGACAGAGCCATCATATTATGTATCTTCCTCCTCTTAAAACCTACATGCTTTTACATAATTTCGTAAAAGCCTATAAGAAGCCCATGTTGTGCTTGTGATATGCTAAAGCAAGCCAGACATGAGAATTTGCATCCTTAATTGCCCATTGATGATGTGGATTGGCTAAGGCAGGCTCATGCTTGATCTTGCTCGAGGATTGAACGTTAGGCTGAACCTAGGTTGTGTCAAGGTTTTCTCTATTGGACCAAGCTGAGGCAAACCGGATGTAGTCTTGCTGATGAAAATATTTAAGCTCAATATTTTTTGATGCAGCAGCTGGGAGGTTGTAATCAACCACCCATGTTTTATTGAACTGTTATATTTACACAGCAGTGCAACTTAGTTGCTGGCCTTTGGTATTGGTGGAGCTCATGCCGGAAGTGCCATGTTTTGGCCTTTGGTCAAAACAGACTTTTTGACCCTTGTTGCTGGTGTTCATGCTTTGAGGGCCTGGTGTTCAAACTGCTGTCCAACTTTAAGGGCGAAGATCGCCCTCCGGAAGGTGCTCCACAGCGAGGTTGCTTCTATTGTTTCTTTCCTTCGGGATGGACCACATGATAATTAACCATGATGAAGCAATTCCATGCGTCAGGTCTTGTGGCCTGTTTCCTTGATCATTGGTGGATGTTTCTGAAATTGCTGCCACATTATCTGAGTACGGGCATGTGATGAAGATGTGATTTGTCGTTTCTTTAGCGTCTTCACAAAGAATGCATACTGCTGAAATATTCCATTTTCGTTTCGATCCTCATGCTTACTTTTGGTAGGATTTAAGCTCAATATTGGGTCAACTCTTTTGAGAACCGCTGACGTCTTACAACTCAGCTTAGCTGTTATTGGTTGGATATTTATGCTGATGAACTCAGCCACTATGTCGCATTTACATGTCCCCAAATATAGTATAGCTCTATTTCTTATTATACATAGGTTGGATAATGATCTTATTATTTTATAATGACATATTCTTTTACCATATCAATAGATATACATACACTGTTAGAATTTCATAAAGTAATAGAATATCATAGCATAAATATTGAAAATTGATAGAAATAATTAGGCCCTTTACCTATTATATCATATTCTACTTTTGTTCTCTATTCTATATTGCATTTAGAAATAGTTGGAAAGAAGAGGAAAAACTGCATCCCGCATTTCGCTTATATAGAGCCACATGGATGCTGATCAAAGAAGCTCTTTATTTTAGATAATTAGGCTCTTATTTAATACGATTCATAATAATAATAATATCATTAATAAGAAGTATATTAAATAAAGAACTTTTTGTTAGTATTACTAAATTGATATAGAAGTTAATGATATTATTAATATATATTGATATAAATAAAAATATTTTTTATTATACTGTACCCCTTACCCATATCCATGCGAGTCATTAGATTAGACCAATATTTCATTAATTTCTATTGCATTCTTTATGTTACATTTTTATAGCAACATTTGTATAATGGATGGCAAGTAATATGATTAGCCAATGCAAAAATAAGATTGATGGATGATAGAGAAAGATTTTCCAAATTGATGATCAAAAAATCAGGAGATTTGATTGTGAGTGTTGTTGGTCCCATGGCTATTATTTTCTTCTTCTTCTTTTTTTTTTGAAGTATATATATATTTCTAGAAGATGAGAGGGGCGCATGTGGAAGGTTGTGATATGGGCCAACATGAGAAGGTTTTGGAGCTACTAGGTACAACATGTTGATGGTTGGATCATTTTTTTTTTTTTCTCCTAATGGGATTCGAATTAGTCCACTCAAAAAGATTGTCCTCGACAGTTGCAAAATAGGTAAAGCCCAACGTCTAATTCTTTATTTTTGATCATTCGGCTGCAAATCACATAATATTGTGGGCCAAACCATCCATATAGGCTCCTAATGGTGAAATTAGATAAGGAATTTTTTTAAAAAAAATTTCTGAAGCATATATAATTTTGGAAGATGGGAAGGAAGGAAAGTAGGATTTCCTTCCACGACTGAAAAAACGTTAAACTCTTGGCGGGCTGCCAGGTTTCGCCTATGCTATACTTTTAAAAGATTGCTCCTTAATTATTCAATTGAAGTATTAGAGTTCTAGAGCACGAGATAATGTTTATCATTTCTGGGACCACCTTGTCTATGTAATCGGCATCTCCTCCGATTGCTTGAAGATGTGCGTGCGATACGAAAAAGGAGGAACCAAAGAAAAGTCAGAGTAGAGCCCCAGAGCCGATCGATCTTCTAATGGTAAAATTAGGTAGAGATATTTTGTTTCAAAATTTAAGCACATATTTTTTGAAAGATGTAGAGAACATGTATGGTTGTGATATGACAAGCGGTGAACATGAGAAGCTGTGGAAGCTGCTAGGTACATCGTCTAAAAGAGTCTAGAATCTTCCAATGGTAAAACTAGGTAGGGCTATTCTCTTTTATTTTATAAGCCCATATAGTTTCGAAGGATGAGAAGAATACATGTAGATGGTTGTAATATGAGCCGTCGATGAACGTGAGGTATGGGAACCGCTAGGTAGAGAACCTTCCAATGATAAAATAAAGGATGTTTCTTTTTTACGAAAGATGAGAGACTGTTGTGATATGGAGAACTTGAGGTGTGGGAGCTGCTTGGTACGGCACATGAGAGTCTAGAATCATCGAAAGATAAAATTAGGTAAAGAAGTGTTCCATACTTCCTAAATTAAAAAAAGGTACATTTATAAGAAAAGAAAACATTTGCAAAAGAGGAGGTGTTTAAGTAGAGGACTCTGAACGATCCCTTCCCCTTCTTCTCTTCTCCACCTCTACTCTGCTCGATGCCTATATATCCATCACCAACTGTCTCCTCTCTGTAAATCATACCTCCCTTTTCTCTTGCAAGCATGGCACCCCAACACGAACCCCCACCCTCCTCCCTGGCTTCCGGGTGTCAAATTTCTGGTCTCCAACTTAATAAAAAAGTCTGGATCATGTCACAGGGATTGTTGGATCATTGGACTACAGTTGGGCCTTTAGTTGATGCCTCTTCTTTTACAATTTCTCATCAGTTTCCATTTGCTTAGACTAATATATATATTTTTGGGATCATATGCAATCTAGGGCTAGGTCACAATGTTATCTCTTTTTATGATCGTGTTTTTCATTGTTATTCTTAAATCATATCAAATATATGGATAGTACTAGTCGAGATCAATATCTTATTTTTCTTGTTATTAGAAGTTGGTGCATGTTTAGACAAACTATATATTTTCCCAGATAAATTATTGCCTTTATTCTGTAGACAACAAAAAAGGACCATAATTTTATAGAAAGTTCTCAGATTTTTTTTTTCTTTCTTACAAACTGCATAGTTGGCTTAATCATCATCTTGTGGTATTAATGGTAGTTTATCTATTTTTAATTTTTTTCCATGCTAAATTATTTGATCTTTAGGTACCTGATCTATATATTATTTTAATTTATCTTTCGTTTTTCATTATTTTCTATTTCTATGGATCGCTATAGGTTGGGTGGGTTGTAACAGAATCCGGTTTAAACCTACTTGCCTATCTGAGGAATTTGGAGTAAATTATTTATACAAGTAAGTTGATTAATCAAAATTTTCTTTATGGCATTTTTTATGCTTTGCATTTTTTTTTTTTGATGATTTATGATAAATTTCATGCATTTTTTTTATCATCTAATCTATAATATATATATATATATATATATATATATATATATTACAATAGAGGTCTCTCAATGAAAAACCTCCATTATATATATATATATATTACAATAGAGGTCTCTCAATGAAAAACCTCCATCTGACACATGGTAGCAAATGGATGCTTCTGTCCAAATCCTCCAAAGTATTTGGATCGTGACTGGATTCGAAATTGGAATGAAAATTTGAATCCATAGAGGAGAGTAGGGATTGAAGTGGTGTTTGATTAGGGGGGTGGGATCTAGAATCGGAATTGGAATGGGTAACTACCATTCCAACCATTTGGTTGTAAGGAATCCCATTCCGATTTCGATTTCGATTTCAGGGTGGACTGAAAATGGCTCAATCTATATAGAACTCAATTCCTATTCTCCTCTATGGATTCAATTTTTCATTTCAATTTTCATTCCAATTTTGATTCCCATCACGAACCAAATATTTCGGAGGATTTATCCATTCCAATTCCGATTCCAAGCTATTCCAATTTCTATTCCTATTATGATTTCAGTTATGAACCAAACATCCTCTGAGTTCTATATAGATTGAGCCATTCTCATTCCACCGTGAAATCAAAATTGAAATGAGACTCTTTCAACTAAACAATTGAAATGAAAAGTATCCATTTCGATTATGATTTCAGCCTTCACTCTTCCTAACCAAACACCCCGTTAGAAGTCTACCAAGAGCAAACCACCGTTCTCGCTCTCCCATTGAAACAGGGTTATCCGTTTCTTGAAACGCTATCAAAACGAAGCCCCTTTGCCTTCTTTTCTCCCCATGTTTTGTGCTTTCTTTCTTCGTGCTCTCTCGTGGGTTCGGTTGTGGATGCAAACGAGGTGATGTAGAGGTCCCCCGCAACCGCGGCGCCGGCCACGGCGGCTATGATCGATCTCACCTTGAGCGACACCGAGCCCAACGTCGGCGACGAGGGCCTGGGGAATAGGGCTAGGGCTTTCGGGGAGGGACTGCCGATTCACCATGAGCGACACCGAGCCCAACGTCGGCGATGATGGCAATGAGGGCCTGGGAAAGAGATCGCCGCCAAGCTCCGCGCCTGCCCTCAATCATCCACTCACTCCACGCATCTCGAGTCCCACCGCGGACCCGATGGCGGCGACCTCTTCCCTTCCGACCGCTGCCCCTCCGACCCCATCTCGAGCGGCGGCGACCCACGCTTATAACTGAAGAAGTTTTCCTTCAACATCAAAAAAAAAAAAAAAAAAAAGTCTTCCCATTTATAAAAGCATCAAACCATGTATAAGGGCAAGGGCAAAGAGAGGCTTCCGATGGGGAGAGAAGCTGGAACATCGTTTGAAACGATTTGGAAAACAAGATTCCCGTTTGCATCATATAGACCGTCAGGTTATCGGCTCCGGTGAAGCCGAGAAGGGCCTTGGTTATCATGAAGTCAACCGGGATCCCCCACGTCGGTGAGGCCGAGAAGGGCCTTGGTTATCATGAAGTCGACCGGGATCCCCCACGTCGACGGGGAGATAGACGCATTCATGATCTCCAACGGAACCCTTCGCGAGGGAGAAGAAGATCAGAATACCAAGGCATGTTCTAAAGGGCGCGGTCGGTAAATATTTGGGTTTTTTTTCAACTCCCGCGGCGGCGGCGTCTGCCTCTTGATCCCACTGTCTAGAAAAATCGTTGCGTTCAAGCGTCAGCTTTCCGTCCCACATCAACGCGAGCTCAACCCATCCATCCGCCAACCTGACTACAAACCCAACCAAGATCAACACAATCCATGTTAGATGTGCATTATTTAATAATTATAAAATTTGTATTAGATGATTTAACAGATTATATTATCTATTACATAGACCAAAAAAAAAAAAAAAAAAGAGACTAAGGCGGATGATTTTTTTTAATTACTAAGAAAAATGTTTAATATAGATCTTCTGCATTTCCATCCAAAGCATTACTATAATTATTGTATTTATAAATTTAAACTAATGTGTATCCAAATTGATGACTATTTAACATATTAGTAGGAGAAATTTTTCAAGTTCTATTTCTTAAATTCTTTTTTTGTTTATTGTTAAAATGTTGAGGAAGATTTATGTTGTTGTAATATAAATATTTGATAATATGTGTGATTAATTCAGTTGAGGAAGCACTAATTTCGATCGATGAGAAGAAACTAGCTTTGATATCCCATGCATCCCATGGAGTTATAAGCTAGTTTAAGGCTAGTAATCATGTTGGCTGGGACACAATTTCAATCAAGAGTTGGCACTTTAGAATCATTGAAATCATTGTGATAAAAATTCAATGGCAATTTATGTCATGTTTTTGACTAATAAGGTTCGGAGAAGTTCATAATTTCTTCTCATTATTCATTAACTTGGGTTATAAAACAAAATAAATCATTAAAAAAATATAATAACAATAAAGAAAAGAAAGACGTGCCTATGGAAATAAAAAAGGACTTGCATGTCAGACGCCACAACATGATGTTACATGTCATAAATTTTATAAATGAAATCCCTTCTTCAGAAAAATGGCCATTTGAAAATTACAAGTACCATCATTGTTTACAACTATTTGAAATTATTAAGTTCTATTCCCCCAAAATACAAAAGGGATGGAAATTGTCTTGCCAGCTAGATCTGCATGTCGCTGAATTAAAAGAAATAGGAATATTTAATTTTGAAGATAAAAAAGCTAAAAAAAAAAAATGAAAAGGGATAGACAAGATAGCCAAGTTAGATCAAACGGTTGGGCCATGCAGTCCAGCATCTGACCTCCTAAGACATACGACTCCACTAGGTTCCCCAACATTCTGGTTCTCGGATATCTTGCTAGCTGCAGGACCGTGGAGCCTCTGGAAGGAACGGAATCTGCGACGTTTCGACTTCCTTGCTCATCGCCCACTCTTTGCCGCTCTCCGAACGGCTAAGCTATTTGTTGAGTGGTCCACAATCCTCCTAACTGATGAACATGAGCCCTCTCTCTCGCTAAGACACTCCATCCTCCGGTTTCTTGCAGAGGCTGACTTAAACATCCTCCGGTTTCTGCCTGTCAAAACAGAGAAGAATTGACCTCGCCACTTCTGATATAACAAGAATCTTCACTCGCCGCAATACTGGAAACAAGAAGCTACACCAGATTTGCCTACTTCCTCCTAACCTGCAAACGACGACCTTTGACATGCTTTTGGCCATATGACACCCTGGTGGCTATTGCCTTGTGGTGCATTTGGGTTGAACACAACAACCGGATTTTTTGGTGTGAAGCACTCGGTCGGACCACTTTGGCGAAGAAGATTATTTTCCTCCTATATGATTGGACTCGGAACTTGGAAGACGAACGGATCACCATATTACATGCTAAACTCTCCTCAACTTTGGAATAATGCTACTGTTGTACAAAAGCCAGCGTTGTACACAACCCAGCGTCTCTGCTTTTAACTCTGCGACTTCTAAACCTCTGAATTTCCATCCCCCTACTCCCCACTTGTACTATCTCCCCTCCACTCAACTCTATAACCACCACAAGTCACTTACCCTCTACACCTTATTCTGTAACCAATGTCATAATCTATTATGTATAATACAATCCTACGAGGGAAGTGTCTCACTTACCTCATTTCTATCAAAAAAAAAAAAAAAAAAATCAGATACAAAGAAGTCCAGCACGCAGCGCAAGATGGAGGAGTCCGAAAATAAACCCAAAGATGCAACGCACGAGGGCCAAAGTAAGACGAGGCCTGCAAGACGTGCAGACCACGAACGGGAGCACGCGAGCCAAGAATATGCTAGAGTGCGTGGCCCAGGTGTGCACTGGCTCAACACGGGCATGTAGGCGCATGTGGGCCAGCACGGGTGTGTGGCCCAAGCAAGCGTGCGGTCCAAGCAAGCGCCCTGCACACGAGCAGGGGAATTTTGGTGCGGTCCACAGTGGACCACGTGAGGTGTCGCGGTCCACATGGCCGCCGTGGACCGGCTCGGTCTATTTCACAAAAATCACGGCTCACGAAGGGTTTTGCACGATCAATGGCCTAGGAATCTTGTGGGGAGATATCCAATGGTTTTGGGCGTGATCAAGCATGATCGGGTGGGTAGGAGGATGATTGGACGGCGAGGGAACCGTACAGGAGCCGATCGGATGGTCTAGGATGTTTGTAGAGTTCGATCAAGACTGTAATTTCAATCTGGAGTGGGTTTAGCTCTATAATGGAGGCTTAAAAAATAAAAACCAAAATTCTGCAAACTTTGCATGCTATAATCCTAATTCTCCTTGCCACCATATCTTGGGCCTGCTGGCGAGAACGAAATGTAAGAATGTTCATCAACAAACACTCATATGTAGGCTCAATTGCCTCGGAAGGTCTCTCGCGGTTTAATGAATGGTCTTCCCTGCGTAAACGCAAACAGCTGGCTGATTTTGGAAGGATCTAGGCTAGAGTGAAGAACATCAAAGGGGTGCTCTCAAATGCATGCTGGGTATCTATTCAGTAACAATCTTCTCTGTTTTTAATTCCTATTTTCCTTTTAGGTTCACTTTGGTTTGGATGAATGCACTAGGCTCAAATGAGAAGGTTGCTTTTCTGATTAATTCGGCTTATGGAGGTAAATGCTCAATGGACAGAATCTCAGTGTGCTCCCATCACTGTTGGCAGCCAACATAAGCTTCTGTTACTGTACAAGACAAATTTTCCTCCTGTTACTGCAAGAATTGAAACTGAATATTGATGATGAGCAGAGACATGGGGTTGCATTTTCTTCTTCTTCAAATTCCCTAGCTGCTCTTCCTCATTGACACTGTATCAGGCGGCTTTTAGCTCAACATATTGAAGATTCAATGAAGAGAGTCTACCCTTACGGAAAGACTCTGGATTCTCTTGGCTGGCTGCCCGATTCAAATCAGTGAGATCCTTCCATTTCCCACCTTTATCACTACTCTACGTCGCTGGTCTTACTCTGTTTTGAGATGTCTATTTCCTTGCTGTTAAAATTTATAAGTGTTGTGGGCAGGCCGTGGGGGACCTCCCTTAATAGTCCCACATCGAACAACTCTGGTGTGTGCATGTGCTTAAGAGGGATACGAGCACACCTTCCCTCACGAGGCGTCTTTTGCCCATAGGACAAAGGACAAAACCGTGAGGCCGTCTGCATGACGCTGGGCCAGGGAGGTACAACCCCCGATGGGGCCCGATCAGGGGCTCCAGGGACAACCCCCGGTGGAGATCATGGGGCACGCTCCCCATCCAGACCTAGCCGAAGCGGACAATACTTCGTGGGGCGGAGCGTGCGGTCTCCGATGACTTGCTTGACACGTACACACAACAATGGCACCCCAGGTAGGGGGCACCCGCCCCCTGTCTGCACATGCACCCTCCAGAGTGGGGGGCATGTTGTGGGCAGGCTGTGGGGGGACCTCCCTTAATAGTCCCACATTGGGCAACTCTGGTGTGTGCATGTGCTTAAGAGGGATACGAGCACACCTTCTCTCACGAGGCGCCTTTTGCCCATAGGGCAAAGGACAAAATCGTGAGGCCGTCTGCGTGATGCTGGGCCGAGGAGATACAACCCTTGGTGGGGCCCATCAGGGGCTCCAGGGACAACCTCCGGTGGGGACCACGGGGCATGCTCCCCGTCTGGACCTAGCCGAAGCGGACAATACTTCGTGGGGCGGAGCGTGCGGTCTCCGACGACCTGCTTGACACGTGCGCACAACAATATGCTTCCTTCCAATCTAGTAGATCTTGTACATTTTCCTTTTCCTTAATTAAATGTGGGTGTCTTCTCCCTTACCATTTAGGGAAAAAAAATCTGTGAAGATGGGGATTTATCAACAAAACACTCAGAAAAAATATGGAGATGTGTGTCTAGAATTCTGACCGTTCCAACCCGACCTGATTCGAACTTAGTATATAGACTCAAATGACTGAACATATACTCAAGGTATTATTGTTAGAAGATACCATGTTGCTTCATTAAAAAAGAAAAACGAAAAAATAATTCTAGACATAATTTAGATGAATTGCAAGTCCCTAACTATTCTTTAATGACTTAGTTTGGAGTGCAAGCCTATTCTTACTCTATTTTTCTTTCAAAATTTATGGTGGTATATGAAGATAGTGGGAGATATTCATAATTTGGTAATCACAACAATCAAATATATACTCAAGTTATATGTATTTCAGCTCTTAATGCAAAGCTAGAGCACTATGGCCTGCACAAACTCAAATTGAAAACACTGTATTGAAGAGAAGAACCCGGAACTCTCTCACATATTTTGCTTCTTCTCACTAGAATTTATTAGAGAAAATGAAATATAGCTAAGGCCCGCTCTAGACCCAATCTCAATCCAAATTGTTTGGGTTAGGGCCGGCTTGTGTATAGATTCAACCCAATCCAAATGACCTGTTGGGTCAAAAATTTGGACCTTGGACCTGACCTGATCTTTTATTGGGTTGGCTCTAGGTTCAATATTAGAACCCGATCAAGAAACCAGATTAAGTTGGGGTCACTCATAACCTAATCCAACCTAATCCATTTGCACCTTGCGAGCAACCTACTTAGTACTTCATGGGAACCCAAGATTAATGGCCATATAATACCAAAAATACCACTGATATATTCCATAAACATAGTTATTAATTGTATAAAATATGTTATAACAAATTTGATAACAATATATTAATTAACCTTATACAAATATATTGACTATTATTATTCTTATAGAATTAATATTTTTAGTTATACTTATAATATATTATTATTTTAATATTAATATTTTTTTTAAGAAAATAAGACAAATAGAAATAATATATTCAATGATATCTTAATATCAAAGTAAAGTACAATAATATATATTATAATTATAACTATAATTAAATAATATTATGAGTATAATATGATTAATAATATATTATAATATAATATATATCATAAATATAAGATATATAATATCAATACAATATTATATATACAATACTGATATAATATATTAATGATATGTTGATGTACCAATTCTTTGCACTAGACTAAGGGGCATTTTTATTTCCAAATTTCAGCTCCAGGTCGTAGCCTTGGGGTGTTCCTGGATACCCAATCTCAAGATCGGATTTCGGTCACTAGGTTGGGCCGTGATTTAAGCAGTAGGGTCAATTTTGGATTACTACTACATGTGATCACTATGGTGCAACCAAACATGATGATTTTGTCACCCCCATCCACATCATCTTTAATCTTGGGATAATTATTCCATACCAAATGCCTCCTTAAGAATAGGTGAATGATGATTTCTTCTTGAATACCACAATTGCAATAGAGATATATATTGCTTTCTCACCAACACCAAGAGAATATTCTGATTTCGAGATAGAATCTAGGTTTCCAAATTGTAACTAGAGTTTTACACTGCAGGCCTCCATCAAGTATCTTATAGGAGAAGAGGACTAACAAACACAAACTAAAGGAGGGTGCTAATTGATGAGTTGGTAGTTAGGTTCAAACTAGTCCTTTAATATTTGGCTAGGCTCCTAGCTATCCTAATTAATAATAAAAGAAATAAGTGATACTAGAACATCACTTGCAAAGATATATTTTGCTTTAGCCAACAAGCCTTGTGAAACTCAGCTTAAGCCAACCTGGCCTGGACTTGGACCAACCAGCCCACAATCTAGTTGTGTGCGCCGCATGTGTTAGGGCACTGTAACCTTTTGGAAGGAGTCAAGGACAATGATGACTCTTAATGAAAGTCAAAGTCCTCAGGACCACCAAAGGCAAAGCAACACTAGCCTGCATCTCTATTTAAGAACCTCTGTTCCCCCTAAGTGGATTGGTGCTATACTACTAGATAACCCCATCTCTCCTCTCTCTTCCATGTTGCACCTGTTAGGAAAGTATCCCAAAATCAATCGTTAGACGATTATGCTCATCTTGTAAATTATATATAAATTTTTATTAATAAAAATTATTTGATATTTTTATTACAAATTAACCATCTTTGAACTCCTGTATTGTAATGAAGTCCTTAGGACTATTATTTATTATAAAGAAAGATTTGTCGTTAAGTCCTTAAAAATATTCGCGACCAAATGATACACTATTAATAGGACGATAGCGATATCGAGTGTAGGTTGTTGTGTGCCATATGAGTTGGTTGTCCTCTTGATCAATGAGTGTGGAGACACTGTTATGGTATGCAGATAGAATGTAAGAGTACATTCGTATCAAACGTAATCATGTGTTGAGTACTCTGCTGTTAAGAGTAGCTCGTGATGGGTATGGGTATAAGTGTCCCTCCGACCTGAGACCACTACGGTGACTTGTAAGCAACTCACTGTACTTTAGTATCGGACCATCTAAGTTTTTAACTTAGTGATAGAAGGATACTGGGTGTAGTCAAGTACTTATCAAATCGGTGTATGAGTCAAGATAGAATTGACCCCTCTAAATTGATAGAAGATATACATTAGTGTATTTTAATTTAGCAAAATCTTGGTCAGGATAATCTAAGAGATGGATTTGAAAGGTTGAAATACAATATGGTAGACTTAATCATGGTTGATAATTAAACCCTAGGTCACCTTGAGCATTTGGATCAAAAGAATAAATTATACGGTAACCATATGTCAGTAGGTTCTAGAAGATTGCTTTGCAATACTTTGACCTATCCGATCGTCGAGTCATCATTGTTAGATGGTTATATCCATTGGTATAGAAAGTTATTCCTATACTACCAACTTAGGTTCGAACCTATGGGGTCACACGTATTAAAAGATTTGATCAGATCTGATGGCTGAAGAGTCCAATTGGATTGTGACTCTGGTGAAGAGTCCTACTTGGACTAGGACTCTGGGGGAGAGTCACATTGGGACTGGAACTCTACCATTTATAAAAAATTAATTAATAATTAAATTATTAATTAACTCAATTTGATTGAATAAAAAGTTTTAGAACAAGTCTAATTGAATTAGATTCAGTTCGATTCAGATTGGGATTGATATGATCAAACCCGATTACAAGAAAAATATGATCATGATTAGATCGAGATTTGGACTTGGCTAATTTCTAATTGGGTTAGGAATTTGATGAGATATTTAAATATTTAATTAGATTAAGTTTATTTCTATCAGTGGTTTCAAACTAAATTTGATTTGAATTAGAATTGAATTAGAAATGAAGAGTCCAAGTCAGACTAGGATTCTATCCTTATCTTTTACGCAACATCTGGATCCATGCCAATTTCTCCACACCTAATTGGATTTGGGTTGTGATTCTTGATGTCATGAGAGAGGATCCAATAAAGGTGGGCAGCAATAGTTGATGAGTCATAATATTTTCTCTTGTCTAATTTGAATGTGAACCGAATTAGAAATAAGATGCAGACTAGAAATTTTTTTTTCATATATGGTATATTATTTTCACCATATTAATTTTTTTCTTATTTTTATTGAAGAATCTTTTGATGTGTGAGACTCCAAATTCTTTTTCCACATCTTAAAAAGTTTTTTGAAATTTTTTGAGATGCCAAAAAGAAGTTTGGGCATTGATTCATGGCACCCTTTCTTGAAAAGTCCCAATTCCTAGTCTATAAAAAGGGGACCTCTCTCTTGGATGTCCCATGATCAGTTCTCTTGTAATTTTTTTATTTCCAAAGCCTCTTCTCCTCCTCCTATCTTCCTCCTCTAGGTCTCCTATCACTTTGGAGTATCTAAGGTGGTTGTAGAAGAAAAAAGAGATCAGCTGTCGAAGTTGTTTGCAGACTAACATCTCCAAGCCTCTGATCTGCGTCGGTCTTCACTTGGATTTTTCTATAGAGGTCAGATGACTTTGTGTAGCTATGAGAAACTTGAGGAACACTTTCTCTAACTATTGGACTAGAGAAGATTAAGATCAAAATTTGTTTGATAACGATCTCTAACTTATTTTGATTCTTATGGTAGATCTAATAGTTAGATCTAGAATTTCAGCATCGATGAGATCGATGTGATTTTTATTTTCAGATCTAAAATATATATTTTTTATATCAAAAATTTTTATATGATAATCTAAGATTAGATCTTATACATATGATTAATATTAAATTATTTAATTTATTATTTCTGCTGCATAAAATTTTAAAACTGTATGTATTGCACTACTGCATATTTTCTTCAACTAATATCAGAGTCAGATTATTTTGATATGAATAATATGACTTTAGATCTGATTTTTTTATTATATCTGATTATTTATAATTTAAATTAAATTTAAATTAATTTATTTTTAGATTTGATTATTATTTATTTAGATTAGATGTTCTGAGTAGCAAAATACTCGGATTGGATAATCACCAGGCCGTCTGGTCATAGGAGCAAGTAGGATTTCATGATCCTCTCCTCTCATTCAATGGAGTGCTCTTCATGACGTGTAGGGGTGTCATTGTGAGATATCATAAAGAAAAAAGTAAAAAGAGAAAATTTTACTTTCTTACAAAATTCTAGATCTTGAAATCTTAAGTGTTGTTATATGTAATGCAAGTTACGAAGATGGTTAGTTACATCTAATCTTGTTTAATCAAAATTATTTTGATTTAAAATCATAAAAAAAATTTAGGTTTGATCTAAAAAATTTTATGATCTGATGTAAAAAATTTACATGAAAAATTATTTTCTAAATCTTAACCATGTTGATGCAAAACTTAATTGAGAAATAAGTATCAAGCTGATTGGATCTAAAATTATGATTTAGATCTAATGATATTGTATAAAACATGGAGTATGGGTCAGCTCAAATCAGGTCTTTCTCGTTAATTAGGTTAGACCTAAGGTTAGAATCAAAGAATTGATTAATCATGTAGAGAAATTGATTAAGTCTAACCAAATATTGAATTAGATTAATCATGGTTTTTTTAGCACAATAGTTGTAGATGATCAAGTTCATATCTTTGATTAGACCAAATGGACCTTGATTGTGGCTCAGTGGTTGAATCTGAATTATTAGGTTGGTCAAATCAAAACTAGTCAACCAATTGGTGTCTAAGATAAGTTTGACATTTCGATCGATGATTTTTAATTGGGAGTGGCTTACCTGACCATTTCGATGGTGTCTAAGGCAAGTTTAGCAGATTCTCCCATCGATCTCACTAATCTGGCCAATTTGATGAACTAGATTTTGATTAGATTACTAAGTGATTCGAGTTAGCCCATGCCATTAAGATTGATCAGTGTGACTAATCTAGATGCCAGTTTAATCAGCATGATCCAACCTGATTCAGTGACTTAGTGAAGTCAGTGAGAGGATTGTGGTCTATGATTGATCTTTTCTTTTCTTCTCTCTTTTCTAAATTGATTAAATCCTCTAAATTATTAGGTTCCTAAAATGAGCTGGTTATGGTAATAACTAGATCATACCCTCTCATTAAGATGAGTGATAATGGGTCTATTATTTCTGATTGACATTGCAGGCGCCATCCGTCTGGTGTTCTTTCTGAATGATAAAATTATTATTCATTATATAATGACTCTATTGAACTATCTGATGATGGTTGAGTTGACTGAGCCATCCTCAGACCTGATCACTCATTAGATAGAATCACTGAGTAGGTTCATGTTAATGATTTGACCTAACCGAAACTTTCAGTGGAGGTCCATCGCCTATTGAAATGAAATCTGGAGCTAAATTAAATACTAGAAGTTATTTGGAGAAACAATTGGTTGAGAACCATTCCATAAGTGCATATGGGTTGATCGAGCCATCCTCGGTCCTATATGTAATCTGTGTGGATTCGAGTACCCGCTAAGGAATTAAGGTCATTCTTCGAATTGGAGGTAGAGACTACCAATTCGTATAAAATAATAGAAGGACTTTTAGACTAAAGTCCAAGTCTTTAAGATTATTAAATTCGTATACTAATTAGGCTTATATTTTTTTTGAGTGTGCAGATATGGCCTTAAACATGTCACTCCGATCACTGTTGGACAGTGAAAAATTTATCGGATCAAATTTTGATAATTGATATCGAAAGTTAAAGATTGTCCTGGAGCACGAGTGGATCCTTTATGTGATAATGGATCCGACACCTGAGGAACTTGCTCCTAATGCCCGAAGAGTGGTTCAAGATATTTATTTAAAATAGCTTAATGATCGCACCATAGTTCGTTGCATCATGCGGGCATCCATGAATGACGAGTTCAGCCAAAAGTTTGAAGAAGCTCAACCAGAAGAAATGCTTCAAGTGTTAAGAAATTCTTTTGGTACTCCTGATGATATTGAGCAGCACAAGACTAGTTGTATCATTTTCAATATCCAGATGAGAGAAGGTGCATCTGTTATCAATCATGTATTCTACATGATCGAGCAGATTGAAAAATTGAGCAAATTCGACTTCTCTTTGCATGAACAGCTGGAGAAGGATGTGATCCTGAACTCTCTACCCAAGTCCTACCTGCTGTTTCCTCAGTCATTTTAGAATGACGAAGCTTGTAGTCAACTACCATAGTCTATCGGGGTTGCTACAGACTTTTAAGAAAGATCACCAGCTCCACAAGGAGATAATAAATATAGTGGGAGGATCTTCTTCGGGTAGTCGTCATCCCTTTAAGAAAAGAAAAAAGAAGAATAAGAAGGTGCCTGGTGCTGGGAGTCAGTCGCAGAAACTCAAGTTCAAGGTTGATCAAAGTCAGACAGAGTGCTTCTTTTGCAAGAAGCAGGGTCACTGGAAAAAAAATTATCCTCAGTATATCGCTTCCTTTGATCTGAACAGGCCAAAAAGAAGAAGAAGTACTTAGTTGCTGGATAAGGTACTTATGTGATAACACTTTGTAACTTCTCTCTTATAGATACAATGACCTGAGTATTGGATACTGAAAGTCCTATTCATATTTGTAATTTATTGTAGGATCTTCAGATCACTAGGAGATTTGGAGAAGATGAGAGATTCCTGAATGTTGGAGATGGAAGATCAATTCTAATTCTAACTTTAGAAATCATCAAGCTTGTATTCGAGTCTCAGTATATTGTTCTTAATGAGTGTCATTACTTTTCTATTTTTTTTTTAAATATTATTTCTGTAGGTCTTTTGGCCAATTCTAATTATGAAATATCAATAAAGAAAAACTTTTATGATATTATTTTGAATGGTGTTACAATTTTACGTGGAAGTTGAACAATGATATCTATATTATATCTAGGTCTAATGTAATGTATATTTCAAATAAATATCCTAAAATAGATGATGTCATGGATGCCTACCTTTGGTATTGTAGGCTAGGTCATATCAACAAGAACAGGATGAACAGGTTAGCTCAAGAAAGAATTCTTGATAAAGACGATTATGAATCGTTACCTACCTGTGAGTCTTATTTGCTTGGAAAGATGATCAAGTCACCTTTTACTGAAAAAGATGAACGAGCCAGTGATGTGCTGAGACTGATACATACTGATGTATGTGGACCCATAAGTACATGTGCCAGAGGAGGGTACAGCTACTTCATTACGTTCACAGATAATCTATCTAGATATGAGTACGTCTACTTGATGAAATACAAGTCTGAATCATTTGAAATATTCAAACATTTTCATAATGAAGTAGATAAACTAACTGAAAAAAATATTAAAACTCTTCAATCTGACCAAGGAGGTAAATACCTTTCTAGTGAATTTCTGACATATCTTGGAGAGAATGGGATTCTCTCCAAATAGATCCCTCCAGGAACACCATAGCATAATGGCATCTCAGAAAGGAGAAATTGAACCTTGTTGGACATGATTCGGTTCATGATGGGATTTGCAACTCTGTCGATCTCTTTTTGGGGATATGCACTTGAAACAGCCTGTCTTGTGCTCAATAATGTTCGAAGCAAATCAGTTAGTAAGACACCATATGAGATATGGTCAGGACGTAAGCCGAACCTCTCTTACTTTAGGGTTTGGGGGTGTCTGGCTTTTGTTAAATGATTACAAATTGACAAGCTTAGTCCTAGGTCCGATAAGTATAATTTCGTAGGGTACCCCAAAGAAACGAGGGGATATTACTTTTATCTGTCTGTTGAACAAAAGGTGTTTGTCAGTAATAAGGCACACTTTTTGAAAAAAGAATTTTTTAGTGAAGGAATAAGTACCAAAATCGAGCTTGATAAAGTTTGACAGATAGAAGAACCGACATGAATGATTGAATCTGAACTAGATTTAATGGCATCAAATCCGAAGCCTAATGAACAAACATCCTTAAGGCGATCCGATAGAGTACCGCATCAGTTGGATAGATACTTAGGTTTCTTAGTTTGGGATGGGGATCCTGTCGAACTCGATGAGAACGATAAGGATCTGATCACTTACATGGATGCGATACAGAGGTCTGACTCTAATAAATGGCTTGAAGCCATGAGATTCGAAATAGAGTCCATGAAGGTCAATGATGTATGGATATTAGTTGACCCACCTGAAGGGGTTAAACCCATAAGGTGTAAGTGGGTCTTCAAGAGGAAGAGGGGTGCAGACGGGAAGGTGGAGACCTATAAAGCCCATTTGGTTGCCAAGGATTATCGTCAGCATTATGGTATTGACTATGATGAGATATTTTTTCTTGTGGTAATGCTCAAATCCATTCGAATCATACTTGCGATAGCAGCATACTTGGACTATAAAGTCTGACAAATGGATGTGAAGATAACTTTCCTAAATAGAGAGCTGAACGAAGAGGTATATATGATACAACCTAAAGAATTCATATCCACAGATGAGTCAAAGATATGCAAGCTTCAGAGATCCATTTATGGATTGAAGCAAGCATCTCGGAGTTGGAACATATATTTTGATAAGATGATCAGAACGTATGGTTTCGTTAGGAACGGAGAGAAACACTGCATATATAAGTGGGCTAATGGTTCAATAATTATATTTCTTGTGTTGTATATGGATGATATTCTTTTAATTGAAAATGATATCTCTGCATTACAGAGAATAAAAGTTTGGCTATCATCATAATTCTCCATGAACGATTTGGAAGAAGCAGCCTACATCCTAGGGATGAAGATCTATAAGGATAGATCTAAAAGGCTGCTTGGACTTTTTCAATCTACGTATATAGATACCATGCTGAAGTGGTTCAGCATAGAGAATTTCAAAAAAGACTATCTTCTGATAGGCTAAAAAATTTTTCTTTCGAAAGAAGATTGTCCAACAACTTGATAAGTGGTATATTTTTATATTTATTGGAGATATTTTTGATAATTTATGATGCTAACATCTTCTTAAAAATCTAATTTCATAAATAAATTAGATTTTCTTACAAAAATAAATAATTTTAAAAAAATAAAATTAGAACATATTTATGAAAATAGATATTGATTTAATTGAGAATCTAAGTATCAAAATGTTGAAAAATTAATGAAAAATTTAATGCATATTTTTTCTTATTTTTCAGACAAAAATTGAAGTGAAAATCAAGTCAAAATACCCTAAAAAATATTGAAAATTACCTTCGGTGCACAATGGATCGGTCGTTCGATCCACAGATTCAGGAGAACGGCCCACCAGAAATAATATGCGGTCCACAGGCACGGCCTATGAGTGATGGAAGCCTCTTTTGTATGATCGAACAGTTGATATCGATTCTAGGGAAGATCCGACGGTCCATAGTCGTTGCCGGTTGAAAGGAGGACTCTTTTGTGCGATCCGATGGCCTAGATGCAATCCATTATGAAATCAGATGGTTGTGGTTGAATCCAATATTGATAAAGATTAAAACTATAATTTTTGGGCAGATCTGAGCCATCCGAAGCTGATCCAACGGTCAGAAATAATTGTAAAGGGTATTATACGAATTCTAAAGATTTTAGGACTCCTTTTTCTATCAAAAAAATATAAAAGATTTATCTATAAATAGGAGATCTGAGAATAAGAGTAGGGAGGAGAAAAAATCAGAGAAAAAGTAAAAAAAAATAGAGAAAAAAAATCAAGGAGTTTTAGGGATCAAATATTGGGAGATTATGGAGCTAGAGATCTTGATGCGTGGCTAAATCCCCTCAATCCAGAAATACGATGAAGCCTGTAAATAGATTTTTATTTTTTTTTCTTGTATTTAATTTTTATGTAATAAAATTATATTTTTATTTTATATCTTTTTTATTTTTTTTTGAGGTATTGATCCAGCCTACACGATCTATACCCTCTATTGACGTGCTGTGATCCTTGGATATGGTACGTGCTTTAGAGAGATAGATCGTGGTATGTTTGATTTAATCTTATATCTTGTAATTAAATTTAGATAGTTTATATTCTGACTGGATGAGCTATAATCTACTGATACAGTCCGTATCCCTTAGAGATAAGCTATGCTAATATCTTAATCATAAGAATTAATATTGCAACATAAGAAAAAAAAGAAAATAAATCTAATTTGCATGGTGGATTTGAAATTTCTGGATTATTTTTATAAATTATTTTTTTAATAAATTATTTATACTTTTAATTTAATTCTTTCTATTCTATTTCTTTTTAATCCTTCTACAATCAATTCTTTTTTTTTTTTTAAAGATAACCACCCTAAATCCCCATGGAAATGATTCCGACTCACCCTATCTATATAGTTTGAGTTGGTTTTTATTTTTGACCACCTATAACAGCGATCAAATTTTGGCGCTATTGTCGGAAATCTAGGTATGATTATTTTTTTTAACAAAAAAATTTAGTCTTATTCTTAGTGTCATTTTCTTTGCTTTCTAACTTGCTTAGTTCCTTAGTCAAACTTACTTTCTTCAAAAAAAAAAAATCTCTACATTGATACCTCATAATCTACTTAGGAAATTAGATACTTAATCACAAAATCTAAAAAGTGAAACAAATCAATTTACTATTGACTAACTACCAAATCTGGCCATCTTTTCTTCTTGCATTGCATAATTCCATAAAACATCTTAAGGGCACAAATTCTAAACAAGATAAGGTGAATATTTCATCATCCTTCCTTGGCCCACAAACCACCATCCTGCATATTGCATTGACCTAAATCTTAACTTAAAATCAATTAGACGTTGGCCTCTAAGGACTCTCTAGCTCAATAGGACAAGGGATCCAAAGAGTTGGATCAGGTTAGGGTTAGTCAGTTTGACTGGTATCTAAAAAAGTGGTTCAGAAACTACGTCCTAAAAGAAGGTGGTTGTTTAATTGGTTCCATTCATTTACCTGACCAACTCAGTTGGTGTCTAAGAAAAGCAATGGGGGGACCCCCACCAACTTTACACTTACTTGATCAGTTGAGTGGCTAGTCTTTTACCTAGAGTGCTCAAAGGCAATCTTGATAGTTAGAAGCTATCTAGATCTAGGATTATCCTTAGCTAAGATTGACTGCATAACTTGATTACTAACCTACAACTATTAACCTTAATTAAAATACTCTTCTCTATCATCTCTCGATTTAGGACTCCTTAAGCTCTCATCTTTAGAATTCTCTTCTCATCTATCTCTCTTTCCTCTTCTCTTAAAAAAAAAATTGCAAAAATAATAAAAAATTTTCAAATTTTTTGGACAAAGATATCTGGTCGATTAGTGAGAATAGATCCAAACCTTGCATCTAGTCCCGCAGACCTTAAGCCCACCATGGGTGAATCTGAACATGAACCTCGAGTACTGAAAGATCTTTACTATCCAATTGGGTCAGTCCAACCCTCATGTATCCGACTGCCACAAACTGATGCCAATTTTGAAATTAAACCTCAGATCATAAATATACTTTCCAAATTCACTAGAATTGAAGATGCATACATTTTTATGAGAAAATTTGAGGAAGTATGCACCATGATGTGGCTTCAACAGCTCACTGAGGATGCTGTAAAACTTAGATTGATCAACTTTACCCTCAAGAATAGTGTCAAAAAGTGGTTATACAGTCTTCCTAACCAATCCATAGAATCATGGGAGGGTTTTGTTAAAGTGTTCTTGAAAAATTTTTTTCCACACCATAAGACTGCCAAATTTAGGAATGAAATTAATCAATTTTATCAATTACCTGATGAGTCTTTTTGAAAGTGCTTTGATTGTTTTAAGAATCTTTTGAGTCAATGCCTACACCATGGAATAGAAACTTGGAGGCTGTGCTAAATCATTTATGAAGGACTAGACTCAAACTCTAGAACCATGTTAGAATCAATGTATCAGGATCAATTTATGAACAAAGAACCTATAGAAGTCTGAAAATTTTTAGAAGATCTAGCAGAAAAGAGCCTACAATGGGAGATAACTAGAGAACTCGATAGACTCACACCTTTAAGAGAGGGTGTATATCAAGTTCAACCTTTCCTAGCTGAAGAGGTTAAATTTGCATCTTTAATCCGTAGGATAGAGGCCCTAGAACTCAAGGGACACACCCAAGTGAATTAAGTTGCAACAACCACTTGCAATGGGTGTAATGCCATAGACCACACGATGGAAGGATGTCCTTTCTTGACGGGTCTAGTCGAGAGGAGAGTAGCACAGGTGAATGCAGCCTATCAATGACCCACAAATGACCCCTACGCACCAACTTACAATTCAGGATGGAGGAACCATCCCAATTTTCTTGATCACAAGGGTCAAACTCAAATAGACCTACCTTCATTCAACCCAACCCTAGACCCCCTCAATCATCCAATAATCCATCAAGTTTCAGTAATGATCAAAGGCTTAACTCGCTAGAAAAGAGTCTGAAAATCCTAACAAAATTGACGGCTAGCACCAACACTATATGGAACAACTTCATGCAGACCACAGACAAGCTTTTAACTTCCAACACCCGGGCTATTACCTATTTAAAGATGCAATTAAGTCAATTAGCCACGGCTGTAAGTGAAAGAAAAAAAGATAAACTACCGAGTCAAACCGAGGCTAATCCTAGAACTCAAAACAATCAAAGACCACAACAAGGAGCCCAGATCAACCAATTAAATGTAATTCACATTTTAAGATTTGAGAAATAAGTAGACAATTATATCGGTACACCTGAAGATCAAGATGACCCATTATCTAAATCACCTCATAAGCAAGTAACTGATCAGACCGAGTTTAAGGATCCAGATAAGTCTAAGGAGTCAACAAAGATTAATAAACCATCCAAGCCACTTGAAGAATCCACATCAGGGATTATGCAATTTGAGACATCAACCATCAATCCTATAGCTCCTTTTCTAAATAGATTTAGGTCCAACAGACACTCAGCTCACATGGATCAAATCTTAGAGATATTCAAGCAAGTGAAAGTAAATATTTCTCTGCTAGATATGATCTAATAAGTTTTCACTTATGCTAAGTTCCTCAAAGACTTGTGCACAACGAAAAAGACCACTAATATTCCTAAGAAAGCCTTCTTGGCAGCTAGTGTGAGTTCATATCTTTCAAGCCACATACTAGTCAAGTACAAACATTCAGGATCTCCTACAATCTCATGTGTTATTGAGAAAACCATCATTGATAGGGCATTGTTAGACCTAGGGGCTAGTGTGAATATCTTACTTTATTCGATCTATGAGAAATTGGAGATAGGAGAATTAAAGCCTAAAAAAATTATATTGCAATTGACAGATCGATCAGTGAGAATCTCCGAAAGAGTTATGGAGGATGTGCTAATCAAAGTCAGTGATTTCATTTATCCTGTGGATTTTGTGATCCTAAAAACTGAACCAGTGTCAAACCCAAAAGGTCACATCCCAATCATCTTAGGTAGACCATTTTTATCAACCACCAACACCTGATCAACTGTCATGATGGACTCATGAAGCTCTTATTTGAAAACATATCCATTGATCTTAATAATCTTAAAAATAAAAAGGATTAATTAGTTGATGTAAACTTGATCCAGGATGAGATCTATGAGACCATTGACCCAAGAGAAGAAGATTTTAACTGTAATCTCTGGCCAGATCAAAAATTTGAAATAGCTTATGAAATTTTTTCATCCAGTGATCAGAGAGTTCATCCACAATGGCAACCACCTATCGAATCACTTGTAAAGATGAATTTTTTGAATGAACTAATTGAAGAAGTTCAAGTCCAGGAGGTTAATGCCCTACTTGATTCACCTCACCCACCTTATCTACTTGAATTTGTCAATCCAATATTTGATATGAGATAAGTGAGGTAGAATTAGTATGGTCTAGCTGAAAACGATAAATTTAATACTTTTTGAGAGGCAACCTAAATTTTTTTTACTTTGTTTTAACTGATCTTCATTATTTTTAAAAATAAAGGATCGCTCTATGTGGAAGCACCCATCAATAATTTGGTCTGGCTGAAGACAATAAACTTAGTGCTCTTTGTGAGGCAACCCAATTTCAACTTTTGCTTTTACTTTATTTTGTATTTTATTTAAGTTAATCAAGTCTTACTTCATATCTTTTGAAGAGATTTGAGCATAAAATTGGCTAAGTTGGGAGGAGAACTAATTTTGAAAAGACGTCGGGATCAGATGATATCTCTCCTTTTATCTTTCTCTTTTTAAGCACCCTTTATTTTTTCTACTCCATTGAGAACAATGTTGATTAAGTTGGGGGAGAGAATAATAAAAAAATTTAAATTTCTAAAGTCCTCAAGTAAGTTAGTATTTAGTATTTAAGCATCTGATTATACTTAAGAATCGAGTTAAACCAAATATTTTTTAAAAAAAATTGATATACAAATTAGAGAATTTATGAGATATTGAGAGATCAAGTATTAAGAAAACTCAATAAAGAGTTAAGTTTAAAATTTAAATAATTTTTTTTGAATATTTTTAAATTTTTCTACCAGTATCAAAGAAGAGTTTACTTCTTATGGACTTGTATAGGGTAACTATATGTTTCTTCATATTTTAAAAAAAAGAAGAAGAGTTTTCAAGTACTTGATGCTGAGTAATCGGATCTCTTTACCTAAGTAAGTATTGAATTTTGCATCAAAATGTATGAAAGACAAAGAAGCTTTATTGTAAAGTTAGTTTTAACTCATAGCTTGTTTGATTCGAGCAAGTAGGTTCGAGGGGTATTCTATATCCAGTGCTCTAAAGCCATCTGATTTGGGAGTCATTGGCTGAAAACTTATTACATAGGTCAAACAGAAAGCTTAAGGGGTTAAGACACTCAATAGCAGTACAACGTTAAAAAAAAATTAATAAATGAAGGATAGAAGTAACAATATACTTGTCCATATGAGGTTAATGATTTGGAGATAAATATAGAAATAATTTAGAAAAAAATTTAAAAAATATTTAGTGTTCTTAGCTTAACTTCCATATTGATTAGTATTAATATTCCAATGACATATCTCATTCACACTCTACTGAACATCAGTAGCTTTTTTAAAAATTATTTGATGAAATTTAAAATTTTAAGTTAAAAGGTACTTAATTCTAAATTCTTTCTCTACTCGAGGACAAGCAAAGTTCAAGTTGGGGGGTGTGATAACTGGTATATTTTTATATTTATTAAAGATATTTTTGATAATTTATGGTGTTAATATTTTCTTAAAAATCTAATTTCATGAATAAATTAGATTTTTTTGTAAAAATAAATAATTTTAAAAAAATATAAAATTAGAGCATATTTATGAAAAATAGATGTTGATTTAATTGAGAATCTAAGTAGCAAAATGTTAAAAAATTAATGAAAAATTTAATACATATTTTTTTCTTATCTTTTAAGCAAAAATTAGAGCAAAAATCAAGCCAAAATATCCAAAAAAATATTGAAAATTACCTTCGATGCACGGTGGACTGGCCGTTCGGTCCACAGATTCAGGGGCACGGTCCATTAAAAATAATATACAGTCCACAGGTGCAGTCTACGGGCAGTGGAAGCCTCTTTTGCATGATCCAACAGTTGATATCGATTCTGAAGAAGATCCGACGGTCCATACTCGTTGTCGGTTGAAATGACTCTTTTACATGATCTGACGGCTCAGATGCAATCCATTATGAAATTGAATGGCTGTGTTGAATCTGATATTGATAAGGATTAAAACTATGATTTTTGGGCAGATCTGCACCATCCGAAGCTGATCCGACGATCAAAAATAATTGTAAAGATCATTATACGAATTCTAAAGATTTTAGGACTCCTTTTCCTACCAAAAAATATAAAAAATTTATCTATAAATAGGAGATCCAAAAATAAGAGTAAGGAGGAGAAAAAAATTAAAGAAAAAATAAGAAAAAAATAGAGAAAAAAATTAAAGAGCTTTAGGGATCAAATATTGCGAGATTATGAAGCTAGAGATCTTGATGCGTGGCTAAATCCCTTCAATCCAAGGATACGATGAAGCCTATAAATGGGTTTTTATTTTTTTTCTTGTATTTAATTTTTATGTAATAAAATTATACTTTTATTTCATATCTTTTTATTTTTTTTTGAGGTATTGATCCAATCTATACGACCTATACCCTTTATTGACGTGCTGTGATCTCTGGATACAGTACGTGCTTTGGAGAAATAGATCGTGATATGTTTGATTAAATCTTATATCTTATAATTAAATTTAGATAGTTTATACTCTGACAAGATGAGCTGTAATATATATATACAGTCCGTATCCCTTAGAGATAAGCTATGCTAATATCTTAATCATAAGAATTAATATTATAATATAAAAAAAATAAATCTAATTTGCATAGTGGATTCAAAATTTTAGGATTATTTCTCTGAATTATTTTTTTTCATAAACTAATTTATACTTTTAATTTAATTCTTACTATTCTATTTCTTTTTAATCTTTCTACAATTAATTCTCTTTTATTTTTTCTTAAAAAAAAAGATAATCATCCTAAATCTCTATGGAAATGATCCTAACTTACTCTATCTATATAGTTTGAGTTGGTTTTTATTTTTGACCACCTACGACAGTGATCATAACTCCTCAAGAGAGAGCGTATGAGTAGAGTTTCATATACTTCGACAGTGGATTCTATTATGTACACCATGATATATACGAGACCAGACGTGGCATACTCATTAGGAGTAGTGAGTAGATACTAGTCTAATCCAGGAGAAAACCACTGAAAGGTCGTAAAGACTATTCTTAAGTATTTAAGAAATACTAAGAACCAGTGGCTTGTGTATGGTGAAACTGACTTGAAATTTGTGTGGTTTCCCGACTCCAGCTTTCAATCAGACCATGATAACAGTAAGAGTGTGTCAGGTTATATTTTTACCTTAAATGATGGAGTAATCTACTGAAAAAGTTTCAAGTAGAATACTGTAGCAGTTTCTATTTGCGAAGCGAAGTATATCGCGGCATCCAATGCTGTGAAGGAAGCTGTATGATTGTGAAAGTTCATCGGTGAGCTTGGAGTGGCACTCTTTGTTGATGGCTCTATCTTGTTATACTGTGATAATAATGAAGCTATTGGTCAAGCCAAGGAGCCAAGATCCCATCAGCACATCAAACATATTCTGTACCGTTATCACCTTATTCGAAAGATCGTAGATCGAGGTGACGTCGACCTTCAGAAGATCGATGGAAAGGAGAATCTGGCCGATCCATTTACTAAAGCTCTCAGAATCAAAGAGTTTGATGACCATAAATCAAAGATGGATATACGATAATGTATCGATTGGTTTTAGTCCAAATTGGAGTTGTTGGGAAATGTATCCCAAAATCAATCGTTAGACGATTGTGCTCATCTTATAAATTATATATAAATTTTTATTAATAAAAATTATTTTAGTATTTTTATTACAAATTGACTATCTTTGAACTCCTATTTTGTAATGAAGTCCTTAGGACTATTATTTATCGATAAAAGAGGATTTATCGTTAAGTCCTTAAAAATATTCGCGACCAAATGATACGCTATTAATAGAACGATAGCGATACCAAGTGTAGGTCATTATGTCCCATATGAGTTGGTTGTCCTTTTAACCAAAGAGTATGAAGATACTATTATGACATGTAGATGGAATATAGGAGTACATTCGTATCGAACGTGATCATGTGCCGAGTACTATTCTATCAAGAGTAGCTCATGAAAGGTATGGATACAAATGTCCCTCTGACTTGAGACCACCACGGTGACTTATAAGCAACTCACTGTACTTTAATACTGGACCATCTGAATTTTTAACTTAGTGATGGAAGGATACTGGGTGCAGTCAAGTACTTATCAAGTCGGTGTGTGAGTCAAGATGGAATTAATCCCTCTGAATTGGTAGGAGATATGCATCAGTGTATTTCAATTTAGCAAAATCTTGACCAGGATAATCCATGAGATAGATTTGAAAGATTGAAATATAATGTGGTCGACTTAATCAAGATTGATAATGAAACCCTAAGTCACCTTGAGCATTTGGGTCAAAGAGATAAATTATATGGTAACCATATGCCAGTAGGTTCTAGAAGGTTGCTTTGTAATACTTTGACCTATCCGATCGTTGGGTCATTATTGCTAGATGGTTATATCGATTGGTATAAAAAGTTATTCCTATACTACTGACTTAAGTTTAGACCTATAAAGTTACACACATTAGAAGATTTGGTCAGATCTGATGGCTAAAGAGTCCAATTGGATTGTGACTCTGGTAAAGAGTCCTACTTGGATTAGGACTCTGCAGGAGAGTCACACTGGGACTAAAACTCTACTATTTATGAAAAATTAATTAGTAACTAGATTATTAATTGACTCAATTTGATTAAGTGAAGAGCTTTGAAACAAGTTTAATTGAATTAGATTCAGTTCGACTCAGATTGGGATTGATATGATCAAATCTGATTACAAGAAAAATATGATCCTGATTAGATTAGGATTTGGACTCGGCTAATTCTTAATTGGGTTAGAAATTTGATGAGATATTTAAATTTTTAATTAAATTAGATTTATTTCTATTAGTGGTTTTAATCCAAATTTAATTTGGATTAGAATTGAATTAGAAATGAAGAGTCTAAGTCAGACTAGGACTCTATCCTTATCTTTTGCACAATATTTGGATCCATGCCAATTTCTCTATGCCTAATTAGATTTGGATTGTGATTTTTGGCATCATGAGAGAGGATCCAATAAGGGTGGGTGGCAATAGTTAATGTGTCATAATATTATCTCTTATCTAATTCGAACGCGATCCGAATTAGAGATAAGATGCAGACTAGGAAAGAGATTTTTTGTATATGATATATTATTTGTATCATATTAATTTTTTTCTTATTTTTTTTGAAAAATTTTTTGGCATGTGAGACTTTAGATTTCTTTTTCATATCTTAAGGATTTTTCTATAATTTTTTGGGATGTCAAAAGGAAGTTTTGGCATTGATTCATGGCACCCTTTCTTGGAAAGTCCCAATTCCTAGTCTATAAAAAGGGGACCTCTCTTTTGGATGTCCCATGATCAGTTCCCTTGTAATTTCTTTTTATTTTCAATGCCTCTTTTCCTCCTCCTCTCTTCCTCCTCTAGGTTTCTTATTACTTTGGAGTATCCAAGATGCTTGTAGAAGAAAGAAGAGATCAGCTGTCGAAGTTGTTCGTAGACTAGCATCTCTGAGCCCCTGATCTGCGCCAGTCTTCATTTAGATTTTTCTATAGAGGCCAGACGACTTTGTGTGGCTATGAGTGACCTGAGGAACACCCTCTCTAACTGTTGGATCAGAGGAGATCAAGATCAAAATTTATTTGATAATGATCTCTAATTTATTTTGATTCTTATGGTAGATCTAATAGTTGGATCTAGAATTTCAGCATCGATGAGATCGATGTGATTTTTATTTTTAGTTCTAAAATATATATTTTTCATATCAAAAATTTTTATATGGTAGTCTAAGATTAGATCTTATATATATGATTAAGATTAAATTATTTAATTTATTATTTCTATTGCATAAAATTTTAAAACTGCATGTATTGCACTATCGCATATTTCCTTCAGCATCTCCATGCCACCACCTTTGTTATAACCCTCCTGCCTCACCAATGCCCTCTCTTCTTCCACTCTTGTATGATAGCCCCGACCACTTGCTTGATATTTGCTGAGAATCATGACCCAAAACCACCCTAGTTTCAATCCCCTATTCTTTTAAGATCTAACCATCTTCTTTCTTGATTTTGGATAGTTGGCTAGCGAAACCTCTAACAAATATTTCTTTGACACACCATGGCCTCATAGCATAATCTCGATTAACAGTGAGCAAGCTGAGCTGCAACACATGATAAGTTCCATCCCCTATTTCTTTTAGGCCAAACCTTATTTTCTTTCTCTATTTTGATAGCCACCACGATCACATATCATTGCTTGACTGAGTCCTCTAATGGCCACCCACTACCACCATGATCCTTAGGAGCCCTTCATTCTTCCTCTCTTCTCCTTTTCCCTGAGCTAGGAAAAGCCCTTTTCCCTGAGCTAGGAAAAGCCCTATTTCTTTTTCCTTTTTCTCTCTCACTCTCTCTCTATATATGTGTCCTACATGGACTCTCCAACAAAAAGTCTCTTAAGCTCTTTTCTTTGTGCGCTTGGATAGATTTAGTGGCCATTGTCATACCAGCTTCCAACCTGCACTTTGTTGGCCATCCTTGGATCCTACCATTGATAACCCTTTAGTGCTACACTTGCACTAATTGGACACTTGTTTCTTGATCTAATGAGTTGGGTTTCACCATTTAGATCGATTCAAATTGCCGAACACCACGCCCAGCCTACCATGTCATTCTTCCTTTTTTCCCCCATATTTCTTATTATTGTCCTTATTTCCTATTCAAATCTCCTTTAATGATCACCTCAATTTTGTATAACGATGCAATCATCCAGACAAGAAGAAGTCTAACAAGGGATTTTATGCTCTAACCCTCAAATTAAGGTAACACCATAACTCTTTTATTTATTTAGTCTTAAATGAGGGTAGATAGGAAAATCTAAAGTTAAGGCTAATTTGGTCACCAAAACATTGAAATATAAAAATAGCAAATAATTCATTAATTATTATTACTAGTGGTTAACCAAGAATAAGTTGGTTCTATGTTGATTTTAAATTAATCAAGCATGTAGATGTACATCAAGACCGGTAAACACCATATTTGGTATTTTAATGTAGCTAGATCTGAGGATCTCAATACATGGTTACCTATATGATACGTACATATACTCTCTTGGACCTTGTCCACTATATATATATATATATATATATATATATATATATATATATATATATATATATATATATATATATATATATATCCTATTGGACCTTTCTCCAAGGAATGCACAGTCATGTCACATGAACCCAATCGGAGTGGTGGGTTTAGGGCATGGCAAGCCCGAAATGTGATAATATAACAAGCGATTCCATAATGTCAACAAGATGATGATCTTCAAGTTGGGAATAGAAACCAGGCTGTCACATTTTGCAATTGTTTGATCATAAAAAGAAATTACATACCCATATTTTTGCCTCACTAGCATGGTAAGAAAGCATCATCAAGTACTCTTCTAAGGTTAGCTAGGCGACCAATTGATCTATCACTCCAATGTTAATCTAATGCTTATCCAGTTTCTCTATTTTCTTCAAGAGATCCTTCCACAATAGAGATTCTCACCCTTCATCAATGGATATGTGTTGATGTAGAAATCTATCTCGAGGTCGGCTCCACTGAAGTTGGGCGATGACGGTAGGTCGGCGATGATGGCAGGACCTACAAAAAAAATCTCTGACTGAAGGTGGATCCAGTGGGGACCCTCCAACACTCACGTCAAAATCTGGGCAATAGAGGGAAGGAGTGAGCATGAGAGGAGATTTCCTCCTTAGAGTCTCCTATAGGTCCTTATTTATATGTGGAGGCTGAGGAGCCATGAGAGGAAGAAAAATCAGGTGGTTAACCTTGACTTATCTGGAGAGATATTATCGTTATCCTTTCCTATCTACTCTGCTGTCGCTATTATGTTGTGGCCATTTGAATTTTGAAGGAGAACTCATTTGAATTTTAAAAGGGAGCCAAATAGGACTAGCTTCTTGCTGGGTCGGCTAGCATCAAAGATCGATGAAGATGGATTGCTGAAGTAAAAAATAGTGGCCGTGGATCGGATCGATAGCCAAAGCAAATAAATCATGAAAATTTGATGGGCTTTGAGGTGTATGCTTCACATCTTCAATCAGTATGAAATTACCTCCAATATAAGCCCCCTACTCCCGAGTCCGAGTCAGAATTGGATCAGATGAATAGAATATTTAGGATTGCCGAAGATATGTCAAGAAAATCTTTATTCAAGTGGCATCTTTTGCTCCAGTTGCCTAGGTATATAGGGTTGATGTCATCGTGGCCTTTGCTCCACTTGCCCGGGGGCAAGGTGCGTCATAGTGGACCATTGGCTCGTTGAAGAGTGAGGGGCATGAAGGATGTCGCACATCCGAAAACATGCATGCGGAAATCAGAACACATAGTGACAATTATTTTAATTTAGATTAAATACTTTAATATAATTAACATGCATTAAATAGATCTAATCTATAGGCTTACAGGATCGATGACATGCATTTTAAGACACTAAAATTTAAATCTGATTTAAATAAAAATTATTTCATCTTTGTGCGTGTAGCAAAATATTGCAATCTAATGATCGTAGTAATTTGATAAGGTTCTTGCAGAGCTGCACACACATCCAACCTCTACAGATATCCACATAAAGCATCCAAACCGATCAGAGGCCTTTGATTTCACTGGGGTGCTAGCTCCCTTGTAAAAATTGCTTCTTTGATGGTTGATGCAGACTCTCCTTTAGAAATCAAAGACTCTCTTAGATCTTGAAGAAGGGAAAATTAAATCTACAGAACCCTTTCTCATTTCTTTTCTCTCTTCTCAAAAATCCCACACCAAGATGGAACCTGTTGGAGCCTCACAACCTAAGAGAAAAGCTCTAAGAAGACTCACGCCCCTAAGAAAGAACTCACACCCTCTTTTCTCTTCTATATATATATATATATATATATATATATATATATATATTTTACATGAAAACCTCCTCTAAAATCTTATCACCTGCCTGTTAACTCCCCTTATTTTATTTGGCATTCAAGTGAAGAGGTGGATAAGATTAGATTAGGTTAAATTCAATCTTGAATCAAATTCAAAATTGAATTCAAACTTTAAACTAAACCTATCCTAATCTCTAATGGGACAAAGTGGGGTGTGGAGAAGGCTTTAGCATGGGTTTTCTCACACACAAAAAAAGGGGCATTCCTCCTTTTTGACATGCACATGGGGGGGGGGGGTGCTAGGGAGAGAGAGTCTCAATCCAATGGGACTCTCATTTGGTGCTTCAATTGGACTCAACCAAATCTTATTTAGTTGCACCCAAAGGAAGAGGAAACCTAATCTAATTAGAAACTCATTCTCCTCAATAAAATCCTACTCCAATTAGGAATAAGTTGAACCCAAGTCCTGATCAAATCAGAAATTGTTCTTCCTTGCGATGGAGTTATCACATAACTTAATTAAGCTTGATCTAATCAAATCCAAACCATGTCAAATTGAATCTAATTGAATTAGACTTAATCTTAGTCTCATTGCTCAATCAAATTGATGTTGCCCAGCTATGCAACCCAAGAGGGGAGGGGGGGTGAATTGGGTTTTTGAAAATTTAAAATTGATTTAAAACCATAAGGATTACGTGATAATAGTCAAGTTAGTTGTAATGAGTGATTTAAGCAAGATAAAGATATTAGATGCAAGAGTGTAAGAAAGAAAAGAAAATAAGATAGAGAATGAGTAAGCACACCACAAACAAATAAGATTTATAGTGGTTCAGTGCCAACCTTGCACCTACATCCACTCTCCAAGCTCCTACTTGGGAATTTAAATCCACTAAACCATATTCAACAAGAATACAACGTCGGTATCTCTGACTCTAAATATCCCAAGCTAGAACACTTATTTTTTGGGTACAAGTAAACCCAATACAATCTGATTCAAGGTTCGGATCAATCTTTTCAAGTTTTGAAACTCTTCCAAAACTAAAGATCAACTCAAAAATAGAGTATAACAGTTAATCACATGAAAATACAAATTAAGCTCATTTAGTAAGCAAATAAAGCTTTAAATACACTTTACACAATTAAGGAATAAGCTTTTCTGATTCTTCTCAAGATTGTTGAAAACTTGAATGAGCTCTTGAGGGGTTGGTGAACTTGAAATAAAAGCTTCTTTAACTTGAGGAAGGCTCTTTGCTTAGGGCTGAAATGAATGCTTGAATAACTCTTAAAAACCTTATTTATTTCCTCCTTTAAATATCTTTTATAGCTTCAAATGATGGTGGAGAGTAATCTGGGTAGTTTTAGAGCCGTTAGAGATCATTAAATGAGTATTAAATATGCCAAAATGAGCTGAAAAACTAGCCGTTACGGAGTTTTTCCATCGCAGAGGTCGACTCATGCATATGAGTCGACTCATGGGGTCAACTTCTGTGGCACAGAATAAAAAATAACTGTTCTATAATTTTGACGTGCACAACAACAGAGGTCGACTCATAGGGTCGACTCATGGGGTCGACTCAATTGGGTGTGCCAGCCAAAAAAAAAATAGTGTGCCGTTTAGTCCTATTTGACATGAGTCGACTCATGGGGTCGACTCAATTTTATAAACATAATTTTTTTTTCAAAATATACATCCAAAAATTATAAAATTACCTTCAATAGATCATAAATCTTCTGTTCTTGCTCTTAAGGCCTTCGAATTAGGACTTGATAAAATTATGATTTTACCTCTGAAAAAATAATAAATCTTTTTTCAAGCCAAACTCATTAGTAACCTCCTCAAATGCTTTGTAATCATCAAAATCAATAATCTCCCCCTTTTTGATGATGACAAAATACTTGAGCAAAAGCAAAGTATAACATATATAAAGTATTGAGCATGAATTTCAAATTTATGAAGATGCATTACTTAAACATCATAGTCAATTATTTGAATAAAATACATCATGAGTAATCATGAGTAGTTCAAAGATCAATTTGAATTTTGCTTAAGAGATCATTTCCTTTGAAGATTAATTTAAAAAATTACTGACAAATTTGCTTTGACAATTTTGCTTATTGCTCTTGATTCTATTTCTCTATTGCTTATTACTCGATTTTTGTTTCTCTACTCTTCCTTTTGACAGCATCAATTAAAATCTTAAGAAAAAAAAGATAACATAAAAGATATATTTTCTCTACTCCCCCTTTTTGATACCATATTTTATTTCTCTACTCCTCTTTTTGTTTATTTCTCTACTCTACTCCCCCTTAATATAGAAATTATAAAAGACATCAATTTGCTCATTTAGAAGATATTGCTATTCATAATATTTCATTGCACATATATGAGTCATTTTTTATATCTCATAATTAAAATATTTCAATTGATCCCATTCATAAACATTAATCCAAAGACATTCAACTGTATATATCAAAATGTGACTGAATACATTAAGTCAAAATACATAGATCATACAAAAGTCATGGATAACAACTTATCCAAGAGTCAATCAGCCAACAAAATACATAGGCCATAAGATAGATCCTAGACAAAAACAAAAAAGACTAACTATTCTGGATCTAATATATGTCATGGCTGGAGTCATCAGAATCAGAAGAGTTAGAGATGTGATGAGGAGATGTAGGATTTGATCCACGAACACGACCTCGACTACGTCTGCCTCGGCCATGGATAGAAGTACCAGCATGAGTAGCAAGGCGAGAAGGTCCTGGAGCCGGAGAAGATATGGACTGTGCAAGAAGAGAAAGTCTGATGGTGTCCAAAAAATCCAAAGCTCTTGACACAGACTACATCAAGGTACTAAACTGAGTAAAGGTAGTCTCACTGGAGTCCCTGATCTCTCTCCTCAAAAAGTCAAAGCCACTCTCCAAGACTCCTCGAAACCTAGCCACCTCTGCAGATAGATCGGAGACCTCCGTGATGTTCTCTTGCGGCTGGGGATGGGCTAAGGCTAAAACTTGTCCCTGCAAGTCTAAAACTCTACCTGTCAGTCTCAAAATATATCCCTCAAGCAGCTCAATACGTACGGACTGAGCAATAAGCATCTGAAAGATGGTAGAAATATGAGGAATCATGGTCTGATCTGATACAGCCTGAGATGTAGACCTCTGAGCAAAACCTGAGATGGCAAACTACTGAGATAAAATGGAAGCAACACGATGGGACATCATCTCAATCTGATCATTTGTCAGTCTAAACTCTGAATGATCTACTCTACTCCCAGACTGCGGTACTGAAATATGCCTCCTCACAGACTCTTAAGGACCAGCCTCGTGATCAGATACGAACTGTATATTTGGAGATGCTCTATGATCACGAGGAGGTGAAGACAGTCTCTCCTCTACTCTCTCCTCTGCTCGCTTCTGAGCTCTCTCCTCAACATCCTTTGACCAACCGCCATTAGTCTTTGAAAAACCCATGCGATGCAGTGTGTGATGGTTGATGGTGTCAGAATGGGATAATCTAGTAACTGCATCCCTCTCAAAACAGACTCCAAACCTCCTAAAGATTAAGGTGAGCACCATACCAAAAGGCAAGTGAGCCTTAGACCTATTTAGGGTCTCTCTCATAGCCTCAATCATCAGAATAGGAAGGTTTAAGGGGGTCTCAGTGATCACATGATACATGATACATATGTCCCTAGCAGATAAAAGGTCATGCTTGCCACTCTTAGGGACAAAAAGCTTGATCACCATGTGATGCAAAAGCCTTATTTCCACTGAAAGTATCTTGGCTTCTAATTTATTTAAACTTCCAGTAAAAATTTTGCCTAAGATGATATTAATTCCTTTTTCTTTAATTAGGAGCTCCATATTAGCATAGCCTTCACAAGGTAAGTGCAGAATTTATCCCAAATGCAAAGGATCAAAAATAATATCAACACCTTTCACTGTAGACTTTACTGTTCCATTGAAGTAACTTAAATTCAAATAAAATTGTCTGACCAGATCAACATAAATATTTTCTTTCAATAGATAGTAAAACTCTCATCCTTGATTTTTAATCTTTGTTCCAATGGAGAACCCTTCTTTTTCAAAAAACTTGAAATCTATATTTTTTCGGGTTTCACTTTTCGATCAGAGAGAGGTACCTTGCTTGGACTGATTGGGGACTGTGTAGAAGCTGAAGCAGGACCTGGAGCTGGGATTGGAGCAGGAGAGGGCTCAGCTGCCATTCTTTTTCTGCGCTTACTCTCTTCCAACCCGCGAACAGATTTTCTTCTCTGTGAAAACTTCATTTTGGGAGCCATTTGGACAATAAGGACTTGCAAGGAGCTTAGGAGACTAAATGAGATAGAGAGGAAAGGATTCTAGTGGAAAGGTAAAGATTTTGGAGAGGTGAAGCATCGATTTGGAGAAGAGGGGTAGAATCTAGGGCAAGCTCGAACCGCCCAAACAAGGAAGAAAGAGGAGAGGAACTTGGTTCCTAAACAGGGGATTTGAAGGGAGAAAATCGATGAGAAGAGAGATTTTGAGAGAAATCTTCGGTTTGAAAAAGAAGAGAGGGAGAGCTTTCATTCGGTGGGAGGAAGAAGAAGAAGGGCTGAGTCGGCTCAAGAAAAATTTTTCAATAAAAAGAGAGCACCCGAAGGGTTTTGATAGAATTACAAGTTTACCCTAGGGTCGACTCTGGAGGTCGACTCATGGCACAGAAAAATTTATAAGAATGATGGAAAAATTTTAAAAACTTTAAAACTTTGAGAGAAAAGTATCTACCTAGAGATTGATCATTTGAAATATAGTTTTGAGCTTTTAAGAGAAAAGAAGAGATGAGAATTGAGCTCAACGAATTTGGTTCAATGAATTTTTTTTTTTGACATTAAGAGCATGGAATCAGAGAGATACTTAAGCTGATAGATTAAGAATTCCTAGATCTCTCCTAATTTCACAAAATCTATCTTCACTTAAGGCTTTGATAAAAATATCAACCAATTATTTCTCAGTACATACATAGTCAAGAATTATATTATTGTTTTGAACATGTTCTCTTATGAAATGATGTCTAATTTCAATATATTTTGATCTAGAGTGCTGAATTGAATTTTTAATTAGATTGATGGTACTAGTGTTATCACATCTTATAGGAGTTTTATCGAGTTTGATACCAAAGTTCTCAAGTTGTTGCTTAATCCACAAGATTTGAGCATAACAACTTTCGGCTGCAATGTATTCGGCCTCGACCGTAGACAGTGCCACTGAATTTTGCTTCTTGCTAAATCAAGAGATTAAGTTAACTCCATGAAATTGGCAAGTTCTACTAGTACTTTTTCTATCTAATCTATATCCAGCAAAATCGATATCTGAATATCCTATTAAGTTAATTGATGAGTCCTTAGAATACCATAATCCTAGAGTTTGAGTACCATTTAAGTATCTAAGAATTCTTTTAACTGCATTCAAGTGTGATTCTTTTGGATTTGATTGAAAGTGAGCACATAGACAAACACTAAACATAATATTTGATCTACTAGCAGTTAAATACAATAAGGAACCAATCATGCCTCTATAAAATTTTAAATCTACATTTTTACCTCCTTCATCCTTATCAAGCTTACATGATGGGCTCATGGGTATACTAATTGCTTTGGAGCTCTCCATTCTAAATCTTTTGAGTAGTTCTCTTGTATACTTGCTTTGGATGATGGAGATTTCTTTCTTTGTCTATTTGATTTGAAGTCCAAAGAAGAATGTAAGTTCTCCCATCATGGTCATCTCGAACTCTCCCTGTATGAGCTTAGCAAAATCTTGACAAAGAGTTTCATTTGTAGACCCAAAAATAATATCATCAACATATATTTGTATAACTAATATATCATCTTTATTTCTCTTAATAAAAAGGATTGTGTCCACATTTGCTCTGAAAAAATCATTATTAAGTAGAAATTTACTTAACCTTTCATACCAAGCCCTAGGTGCTTGTTTTAAACCATATAATGCTTTGTTTAACTTAAAAATATGATTAGAAAAAGTATGATTTTCAAAAATTGAGAGGTTGTTCTACATAAACTTCTTCAGCAATATATCCATTTAGAAAAGTACTTTTGATATCTATTTTAAATAACTTAAAATTCATAAAGCAAGCATATATAAGTAAAAGTCTAGTTGCTTCTAATCTAGCGACAGGTGCAAAGGTCTCATCAAAATCAATTTTCTCTTCTTGATTATAATCCTTTACAATCAATCTTGCTTTATTTCTTATTATATTTTCATGTTTATCCAATTTATTCCTATATACCCATTTTGTGCCAATTACAGGATAATTTTTAGGTCTTGATACTAAATTTCATACATTATTTCTTTCGAATTGATTAAGTTCTTCTTGCATTGCATTTATCCAATTATAATCTTTTTCAGCTTCATCTATGGTTTAAGGTTCAAAATGAGAAATAAATACAAAATGATTGTATGCATCTCTAAGAGAAGAATGAGTTCTTACTCCATGTGTAGGATCACCAATGATCAATTTTTTGGGATGATTGTGATCATACCTCCATTCTTTTGGTAGATCATTTGGGCCTTGAGGTAGTTCTGTTGTTCTTCACCTTCATCCTCTTGTTTGTTTTCATGTTCTTCTTCATTTTGAATTGTTGAGTCTTTTAGGGTGATCTCCTTCATCCCTTCTATAAGTAGATCTGCATCTTCAATACCTTCATTCTTCTTTGAAGGAAGATCGTTAGTCTCATCAAAAATAACATGTATTGACTCCTCTACTACTAAAGTTCTTTTGTTGAAAACTCTAAAAGCTTTGCTAGAAGAGGAGTAACTAAGAAATATAGCTTCATCAAATTTTACATCAAATTTTTTTAGTCTTTCTTTACCATTGTTCAAAATAAATTATCGATAATCAAAAATATAAAAATATGCAATGTTTGGTTTTCTTCCTTTCCAAAGCTCATAGGGAGTTTTCTTTAAAATTGGTCTAATTAAAGCACGGTTTAATATGTAATATGTCGTGTTAATTGCTTCTACCTAAAAATATATTGAGAAGTTGCTTCCACATAGCATAGTATGGGCTATTTCTTTGAGAGTTCTATTTTTTCTTTCTACTATCCCATTTTGTTGGAGTGTCCTAGGTGCTAAAAAATTATGATCAATACCTTTTTCATCATAAATTTTTTTAAAATCTTGATTTTCAAATTCGATTTCATGATCACTTCGAATATTTTGAATTGAAAATTTTTTTTCATTAGTAACTTTTTGATAAAATTTTGAGAATACATGAAAAGTTTCATCCTTATGTGCCAAGAATAAAATCTATGTAAAACGAGAGAAATCATCAATAATCACAAAGCCATATTATTTTCCACTTAGGCTAATAATTCTAGTTGGTCTAAATAAATCTATGTGTAATAATTCTAATGGCCTAGAAGTTGAAATAATATTTCTAGATTTGAATGAGACTCTTGTTTGTTTACCTATTTGGTATGCATCACAAATTCTATCCTTTTCAAAATTTAATTTAGGTAAACCGATAATCAATTTTTTTTAATAAGTTTTGAAAGTGAATGCATGCTAATATGTGCAAGCCTACGATGCCAAAACCAACTAGTCTCATTAATCTTGGCATTCAAAGATACTAGGCATTGCATGTTTATTTTGGAAAGATCATTCAAATCTATCATATAAATATTATCATGTCTATCCTCAACAAATTTAATACCTTCATCAATAAGACTAGTTACTAAGCATAATGAAGATTCAAAAATGACTTTGTATCCTTTATCATAAAATTGACTTATACTTAATAGATTATGTTTCAAACCGTCTACTAGTAAAATATTTTCAATATACTTGAAGGGAGTGATACCAATGTTACCTATACCGATGATCTTTCCTTTGCCATGTCTCCAAAGATGACCATCCTTCCATCTTTAGCATCAAGTGTGATGAATTGAGATTCATCATTAGTCATATGTCTTGAGCACCCACTATCAAGATACCATTTTTGATTTGTTCCTTGGGATGCAAGACACACCTACATACAAAAATCAAGTTTTGACTTTAGGTACCCAAGTCTTCTTGGATCCATTTTGGTTAGTCACAATGGTTCCTTTTGGAATCCATATTTTCTTTATATTAAGATTTTCAGATTTGTTAGAGAAATATATATAAGATTTGTGTCCTACTTTATCACATTTGAAGCAAGTAACATATAAAAACTTGTTGCTTGATGAATTCATGAAGATATTTTTCAAAAATTTTTATTTCTTTAAAGGGTTGTATCCAAAGCCGGCTTTATCATAAGTGGCTTTTTGATTGTCAAGTATCATTTAAAGTTTATTTGAACTTAATGTGAATTTTTCTACCATTGGTTTTAACTTGACAATCTCATTTTTTAAGTTTAGATTTTTTTGAGACAAGATTGATTTTTCATTCGAAATAATCTCATTTTTTTTAATAAAGATTGATTTTTTGATTTCAAATCTTTGTTCTTTACCCCTAACTTCTTTAGATCATCAATTAAATTATAAAATACTTCATGAAGTTCTTCAAAAGTAAAGTCATTGGGAATTTCAGTGTTTACCTCATTTTCATGTGCCATAAGGCACAAGTTGGCTTGTTCATTTGAGTCTTCTTCTTCAGAGCTTGACTCATCACTTTCGCTCTATGTGGCCATCATAGCTTTTTTTTTTTATACTTCTTGGAACTTTTCTTAAATTATGAATATTCAAACTTAAAGTATTCCGACTTCTTACATTCATAACAAATAAGGAGTTGCTCCTTATCCTTCTCTTTACTATGTTCTCCTTTTGTAGGTGGCCTCTTTCTCATCCCTTGTCTTCTTTTCTTCAAAAATCTTTTAAACTTTCTAGTGATGAGGGCCATTTTTTCATCTTGCTCTTCATTTTCTGTATCATCAGATTTCTCATCAAGTTGAGCTATAGATTTGAAAGTGATTGTTCTCTTCTTTTTGACATCTTCTTCTTGATGTTGTTTCATGCTTAGCTTATATGTCATCAGTGATCCTAGAAGCTCTTCTAAGAGTAGGATGTTCAGATCTTTGGCTTCTTGGATAGCGGTCACTTTGGCTTCTAATTGAGCTAATTAGCAATTCAATTGCTAATCAATCCTTCTACAACTTACTAATACTTAGTAAGTTTGATAATTACAATAATTGCATTGGATCAATCATTAATTGTATTGATAATTTGATCTCTATATGATTCATAATCATAGATCAACCATCTGATCAAATAAAGATCACTTTTGTGTATGATTCTATAGGTTCTATTCTATCAGATAGTGAGATATACTGTGATCCCCATCACAATATTATTGAAACTCTTTTCGATGGATTGGAATGATTCTAACTCTACCCATCAAGGGTCATCGATCATCAAGACAATGCTCAACGAGTCTCACGATCCATCAGTGACATCTAGCAGTATATAGTGGCAATCTAATAGAATAGAATATTGAACCTCTAGGTATAGTGATCGTATAGTTTGATTCTTCTATCATGAGTCCCGATAAGACAGATCAAGGATAACTCATCAAATCTATTCATCCATCATATTCCAGATTCAATCAACTTGAGTTCATATGAAATCTTATAGAAACTTCTTTCCATCATTCACCTACCATCGCTTTAAATTTTAGGATTTAGTCTTATGAACTGCATAGGACCTCTCTCTATCTACCAAGATTGACAGATCCCATCTTGATGTGCACACTATTCCCATAATAGATCTACTATAGCTAACATACATCTCAAGATTTTGAATGGCTAGATGATCAAGTGTTGGTATAGTCAAAGTACAGCAATCCCACTATGAACAGTCGAGGAATCATAGGTCAAAAAATTATTTACACAACTGCAACTTTAAGCAAGTCACTGATGAGTGGATAGCTATCTTAGTGACTTCTTGTGTTGGTCATGCTCAGTATCCTTGATCTCCATCAAGCACCTACACTCTCCCTCCAGTATCCCCACACTATCGATTTGAGACTTGTCCATCCATGAACAAAAGTGATCCATGCATCGATCTTTTCAGATCAGTCACCGTCTCTATGACAATCCATCAATCAGGAGTATTTAGAAATTAACCATTAATGACACGTGCCTCAAATTCTCAACTCTTAAGAATATATATCATCATCTATTAATTCCTCAGACAATTCATGGACATAATTTAAATACAACATGAATGAAAAATAATTTAAATTTATTTATTTTTAAATTTTAATTACAAAATTATGCTCCTAAAATATATTAATGTGTAAGCCAATCTGGCTTTTAGGGCATATATCTAACAAACTCTCATTTGACCTAAAGTCAATTGACTATAAATCTAAGTCTCATTTTCTCAAGATGAGCTTCAGTCTTCTATTGGCTCAGTGGCTTGGTCAGCATGTCAACCACATTGTCTATTGAGTCGACTCTCTGCATCTCAACGAATTTTTTCTTGAGGTATTTGTGAATCAAAAGAAATTATCACTCGATATGCTTGAACTTCTGGTGAGATCTTGGTTCCTTAGCTAGCACTATAGTATCATTATTGACGCAGAAGAGTGGAACAACATTTGATGGCATCACACCCAACTCCGCAATAAACTTCTTGAACTAGAATCCTAAACAACTTTCAATGCAGTGATGTACTCTACCTCCATGGTGGAATTTATAATTATTAGTTATTTAGAACTCTTTCAACTAACTGCACCACCATTACACAGGAATACAAAATTAGATGTAGACTTTCTATCATCAATGTCCGACACAAAGTCTGAGTCTGTGTATCCCTGTATCCGCAAGTCTCCTCCAAAGATCAAGAATAGATCCTTAATCTTTTTTAAGTATTTAAGGATATTTTTCATAGTAATTCAGTATTCCTTCCTTGGATTTGACTAATATCTGCTTGTGACACTTACAGCAAGAGCAATATCAGGTCGAGTATATAGCATAGCATACATGAGGCTCTCTATAGCAGAAGCATAAGGGATCTTGCTCATATGCTGAATCTTCTCTGGTGTGCTAGGGCACATATTTTTGGAGAGATGAACTTCATTCCTGAAGAGCAATAGATCTTTTTTGGAGTTTTTTATGCGGAAATATTTCAGTACTTTCTCTATGTACAGTTGCTGTGACAAATCTAGCATCCTTGTGGATCTATCTCTATAGACCTTTATTCCTAGTACATAGGATGCTTCTCTAAGATCTTTCATAAAAAACTCTTTAAACAACCAAACTTTCATAGAAATCATCATGAAAATATCATTTTTAATTAGGAGGATGTCATCCACACATAATACGAGAAATGTGATAGCCCTCCTACGACCTTCTTGAACATGCATGGTTCCTCCTCGTTCTTGATGAAATCAAATGATTTGATCGCATCATTGAATCAAGTATTCCAACTCTGAGATACTTGCTTTAGTCTATACATAGATCTTTACAGCTTGCAGACCTTATGATCCCTATGACTGAAAATGAAATCCAGATGCTGCTCCATATAAATATCTTCCTTAAGATATCCATTCAAGAAGATAGTTTTCACATCTATCTGTCATATCTTATAGTCATGAACTACTGAAATAGTAAGTAGTGTTCGAATGGACTTCAGCATAGCTATTGATGAAAAGATATCCTGATAGTCAACACCTTCATGCTGACTATAACCTTTAGCCACAAGTCTCACTTTAAAGATTTTCCAAACCGATTTTTCTCTTAAAGATCCATTTACATCCAATAGAAACTATTCCTTTAAGTGGATCCACTAAGGTCCAGACTTGGTTGGTGTATATCGAGTCAATCTTTGATCTCATTGCTTCCAACTATTTCTCAGAGTCGATATCTGACACCGCCTCATCAAAAATTTTAGGATCATCAACATGGTCATCACCTATGAGAAATATTTTCTCTACATCCTCTTCCAATATACTCATGTATCTTTTAGGAGGATGTGTGATCCTATTGGATCTACGAGGTGGAATGGATTCCACATGCTCTGTGACTTGTTGCTCTTCATAAACATTCTCTTCAAGCTGAATTGTCCTCCCACTACCTTTATTTTAGATAAAATCTCTTTTCAAAAATTTGGCACGCCGGCTCATAATCACATTATGGTCCTTCAAAAGATAAAAATAGTATCCCAAAGACTCTTTTGGGTATCCTATAAAATGAGCTCTCATAAATCTAGTCTCTAATTTATCCACATGTTGTCGTTTGACATGGGTCGAACATCTTCAAATTCTAAGATAATCAAAATTTGGCTTCTTACCATGTCATATATTATATGGTGTGGCAGGAATAGATTTAGAGAAAATCTTATTAAGTAATTGATAGTCATGAAAGCATATCTCCAAAGAAATAAAGGAAGGTCAGTGAAGCTCATCATGAATCGAACTATATCCAATAGGATCCAATTTCTTCATTTTGAAATTTTATTAAATTGAGGTATTCTAGGTGGGGGTCCATTGAAAGACTATACCATTTTTCTTGAGATAACTGAAAAATTTTTCACTCAGATATTCTCCTCCTCGATCTGATCGAAGTACCTTTAGTGATTTTTTTAGTTTACTTATTTACCTCATATCTAAATTCTTTAAATTTTTTAAAAGCTTCAGATTTGTGTCTCATAAGAAACATATACCTATACCATAAAAAATCATCGATAAAAATGATGAAGTAGAGAAAATCTTCTCTGATCGGCACATCAAATAGGCCGCACACATCAATATACACAGAGCCAGTACCTCAATAGTCCTTTCCTCATATGCTATAAAGGATAGCTTGATCATTTTTTTTTGAAAGCAAGATTCATAGACTGAAAATGACTCATCCGAGAATAAGTCTTAAAGACCATCTTCAACCAGTCTGTTAATCCTTTCTTCTCTGATATGATCTATTGTAAGATGCCACATGTACTTTAGGTTAACTTCATCTTTGGATCTCTTAGATCCAATAGCATTCATAGTTTGCTTGGATAAATTAACTGATTCATCTGCATCAATAAGCAAATGATAGAGACTATTGATTAAGTGACCTCCTCCAACCATTTTATTTCTAAAATAAATGGTACAACAATCCTTATTGAAACTAATTTCATAATCATCCTATGCTAAATATAAAATATAAATGAAATTTTTGCTCGCATTAGGTACACAGTAATAGTATCTTAGTTCTAGATAGAAACTAGATAGTAATCGAAGAGGATAGATCCGTACGGCCACAGCAGCAACTCTTGCTCTGTTGCCTACTCATAGGGTTATCTTTTCTAATCTTAACCTTCTACATTCCTTAAGATTCTGTATTGAAGTGCACAAGTGTACACTAGAACTAGAGTCTATTACCCAACTGGTAGTAGAAGAAATTGTTAGGTTAGTCTCGATCATGTGCAGATCCGACATACCTTCTAAAGGTGTCTCTTGAACTCTTTAAAATTTCTATCAATAATTTTTAGTCTAAGACACAATCTGGTTCTCAAAACTTAAAACATCTTTCAAGTCTCTTAGCCAATCTTTACAGTTAGAATTTGATAATTGATTGATTTCTAAGATACGGGCTAGACTATTAGAGGCAGATAATTTTTTACAGAGAGAAGAAGTTTCTAGTTAGACTTTGATAATTGATTTTAGTTTATTTTAAAAAATTTATTTTAAAAATAAACTTAGCTCCCACTATTTCTTCAGATCTCAACACTCCTTAAGTTGGAAAGTAAAAATATCTTCACGAGTTAAGGATCCTAATAGATGCTGCACTTCCACTGATTGGCACACCACCTCACCTGACAGATCTTAGTGAATATGTCAACCAATGAGTGGATAACTCTTGCATAATGCTTCTCAAGCAAATTACAGCAGATTTGATTTTTAAGTCCTAAAATCTCATCTGATAGATCTTGCTCTCATTTCTTAGTTAAGTCAGATCTACTATTGAACATGAATAAAACCATCATTGGATCCTCGCCTGACAATAAAAGAAGAGTGCCCTATAAGCTAATCGCAAGTATGTTGCGATGGAACTTTTTTTTTATAATTTTCTAACTCATAAAATGATATTTATTATTTGAGGTATTGATTCATCATATTTGCTGCATCTTATTATGTCTAAGATTATGATGAACCCTAAAGATTAGGGCAATGATTTTAAAAGACATGAATGGGTCATGCTAGTAAAATCTAAAATTTTAAAACTCTAATCTTAAATATTTCTAGTCGTAGGAGTATTGAGTCGGAGATCAATATTCCGGATAGACTGGCGCATCCTATATATGCTCGATGGAGAGGGTGACAGATCTCACTAGCCACTTGTGTGGGACATTAATATAAAGATATGGGTGCTCTTTGAAAAATGAGTCCACTGAATTGACTCGATGAAAGAGAATATCTTATGGAAGCCTTACTTGCATGTCAAAGATGGTTCTCTAAGTGAAAGTTGTGCAAGTGATTCTTAGACCTGATACCACCATGAAATCTTGTGCACATGAACCCATATTTTGGTTCATACCCAGGCATGGCACATATCCAGGCATGGCACATACCCAGGCATAGCATTAAGATATGTACGGGATATTCTGGATATGGTGGAGTGTGTATGAAGGTTGTGAGTAGATCAACATGAAATCGATCACTTAGTAAGAAGAGATCGCATCCTGTGTATTCTCAATCCTAGATGACTTGAGAAAAATCTTTTGGCCAAAAGCAGGAAGAAGACTAGAAAGAGTTTCTAATGCTTCTTTATCAGAGTCATCATTAGTTAATTGAGAATTGATATGAATATGTGTTTGAGTTTGACAAGATTCCATACTCATGAATATATTCAGGGTGCAAGGATGATCAAAAGATTGAATTGCATGGTAACTAACCACTGAAGGATATATTTGATATTTTCATCAAATTCTACATCTTTTAGATAGTCATAATATGTTGCTAGACATCAATCTTAACTTATAAATTTTTGATCGAATTAAAGAGTTTAATTCGATCGTCAATTAGAAAGGATTATAATTGTTGAACTCGGGTTAGCTCGATTGGACCTAAATCGATTAGATTGAAATCTAATCAAATTTGGTCAACTTACACCCAGACCTACTGTCAGCTAGATGTGAAACTCAATGGGTCACACACATATAAAAATTGGCCAAGGATCTTTTTGAAAAAGGTTGATTGAAATTTTGGATTCAATCAGAGCTCCGGTAAGCATGCTAGCACGTGTGAAACCCTTGCTCCTTTGAAGATCAATTTGGTCTCATCTCTTGCTAATTAGCTAGCCCAATTTAGTAGATATTTGGTTCAGATCGTGCCACCTAGAAGTAGCCTAAATTGGGGTACCATATCTCATTTTAACACTAATTATGAAGAGTTCAAGTTGTGAAGGACTCTTGGTGCAAAACAAGTTCTGAATATAAGTCTTGGCATGGATAGAAGAAAAGAGTCCTTTTGGCATGAGATTAAGATGCATGTATAGCCCATATCACCCTCCATCCTCTGATGCATATCTCAAAGCATGATATGTATTTTTTCTAGAATTTTTGGGGTGGAGAAAAATTGAAAAAAGGAAGGAAGTCTTGCACGCGCGCGTAGAAGCATCGCATCCCTCCGAGATTTGGAGAGGCTTTCTCTACATCAAATGCTTTTAAAATGGAACTATTTTTAGTGATAATATTTCACATTTGGCAAGCTATTTTTGATAATTTTTTCAGACTTATCTGGATGCCAAATAGATGCCATAAGTTCCTCCTCACGTCTGCACGCATCATGATCAAACTTTGCATGAAAGGATGCGAGTACACATCTATTTGTGGGAACTTTTATCTATTCATTATATGTTCTAGAATCAAGATTGAATCCTCTATCCACATGGATTTTTGAGAATTTTTTTGATTTGAGAAGGGATGTGAAAACATCCCACTCACATCCCTTCTCTGGTCGCGCACGTAGAGCAAGGTGCTGATTGACGTATCATTGATAAGAGTCCTTCTATTTGAAAGAACTCTTATCTCTGATAATCAGATCAGATAGGCCTCTTAGATGAGGCACATTCCTCTCTTTTAGCATCCCTTTAGTGGCTATAAATTGGCCAGGGCACTGGGTGTCCGAGGCATTTAGAAAGAGTTTTCAATTTTGTCTCCGTTGTGTTCTTTTCTTTTTTACAATCTATCTTAGTTTTAGGACAAGACTTTAGGATTTAAGACAATTCCTTATCTGGTCCTAACAAGGGCTGTGAGGGTCCTAAAAAAGGAGGATCAGAAGTCCAGAAGAGGTTCTGAGAGGGTGGAGTCAGTTTTTTGGAGAAACCTGATCGGTATGAGGCTAGTCGAGTTCTAGTGGCTAGAACTCTTGAAGAAAGGTGAAGAAGAAATGCTGTCCTTGGTTTCGTTTTCATATGGATCACCATTGGAGGGCAGACACTTGGATATCTTGTGAAAATTGAGATTAGCGCTACAGATATTTTTCTTATCCTAATTTATATTTATTGTACTTTGATTATTATAGTCAAGGATTTCTGGGTATTGCAGTTTTTGGTGCATCGGATATTTTGAATGAAAATTTTAAACACCTAACCCTTCCGCTGTGCCACCGGAACCCAACAGACAAATCTTGGATCCAACCCTATCTCCAACCCTCAGCATCTTATGCCAATAAAGTGGTTGCTTCTCCCCTGATACAACTGAGCCATTATATCCAATCAAGAATTTTCAATATCAGAGAGAGTACGACACTCTACAGTGGTGGAAGATCCTATGACTTAATATTAATGAGGAGATTTTAATTTATCTCTTTAATCTTAATTAGTCATAACTGTTATGACTAACTTTAAAGGTGTGGACTAGCCGAATCACCAAGCAACCACATCAGGACTAATCAACCAAATTGGCTACGAAAGTGTAAGATTAGTGGGGTCCCTCTGTTGCTTTTCTTAGACATCAATAAATTGATCAGATCAGTGAATGAAACTAATTAAATAATCATCTCTCTTTAGGTCAAATCAAATCGCTTTTTTTAGATACCAATAGATCAATTAATTTCAAATAGATTAGCTTGTATAACTCAGGCTTAAGCCACACAGTCAAATCAGATCTTTGAGCTAATCAATCCTACATGTAGCTGTTAATCAATGTGACTAATCTATAACTATTGGATTGATCTCAAGGACTCTTGACCTAATCCTAATTAACTCTTGATTGGGTTGGATCAACTGCTCATCTCGATTGAGCCCTACATGTACTAATAGATTATCCAAAAGTAAGCGAATTATTAGACCTAATTGAATTACCCAATCCCAAATCCTTATATTTTATATTTAAAATTATGATCTTAAATTTTTAATTTCAGATTTTAATCTTAATTTCAGATCCTTAACACTTAATTATATATCTTTAATTCATAATTTTAGATCTTTAATTAAGTGCATTATGAATATGAGGTAGTTTAAATATCGAAACTACTTTCAGATCTAAACTAACAATTTATATATCTCATATATAATCATAAAATTTATTCTAAATATGATCAAATATATCACATATATTCATCAAAGATTAGATCTAACTACATACATCTTATGTATCTTTAAATCTATATCTCATGTAATTTTTGGATCTAACAAATAATATCTCATGCAATTTTCAGATCTAAAAAACTACATCTCATGCAATTTTTTAGATCTAATAAACATGCATCTCATGTAATATTCAAATCTAATAAACATGCATCTTATGCAATATTCAGATTTATATAATAACATACATCTCATGCATATTAAAACATATTATGTATCTCATATAAATTTTATATTTATTAATATGCATCTTATGCATTATAAAATAGATTATTTTCATGGTTTTTCTTTCTAATTCATACAGACACTCTTTCCACCATAGTCCTCTATGGTAGAATGGCCTTTACTATGAATTTTGAAAAATACTAGGCTACTAATAATTTAATCTACAAATATCACATATGCATATCCAAATTATTTACATTTAATATAAAAATAGATCCTGAGACATATTTAAATCTAAATTTTAGATCTCAAAAAATATATGTGAAATGACAACCTGTGGCTTTGATACCACTTGAAGGATATCGTACATCCAAAAATATACATGCAGAAATCAGAATGCACAATAAATATTTTTTTAATCTTGATTTAGACACTTTAATCTGTCTAACATGTATTAAATAGATCTAATCTACAGGCTAATAGGATCGATCACATATATTTTAAGATATTAAAATTTAATTTATATTTAAATAAAAATTATTTCACCTTTACACAGGTAGTAGAATGCCGCAATTCGATGATCGTGGTAACCGATGAGGCTTCTGCAGAGCCACACACACGTCCGACCTCTATTGATATCTATATGAAATTTTCGATCCGATCAAAGGTCTTTGATTTTACTGGGGTGCTGGCTCTCTTTCAGAAATCATTTTTTTGATGGTTGATGCAGACTCTTCTTTGGATCTCAAAGATTCTCTTAGATCTTGAAGAAAAATAAAAGGAAGATGAAGGGAAGATTAAAATCTAGAGAATCCTTTCTCATTTCTTTTATCTCTTCCCGAAAATCTCACGCCAAGATGGAACCTGTTGGAGCCTCACACGCTTAAGAGAAAAGCCCCAAGAAGACTCATGCCCCTAAGAAAGAACTCACGCCCTCTTTTCTCTTCTCCTTTTTTTTTCACGTGAAAACCTCCTCTAAAAATTATTTTATTTGGTGTCCAAGTGAAGGGGTGGATAAGATTGGACTAGGTTAAATTCAATCTTGAATCAAATTCAAAATTGAATTCAAACTTTAAACTAAACCTGTCCTAATCTCTAATGGGACAAAGTGGGGCATGGAGAAGGCTTTAGCATGGGTTTTTTGATGCAAAAAAAAAGTAAATTGGGGCATTCCTCTTTTTTGGCGTGCACATAGGGTGTGGTGCTAGGGAGAGAGTCCCAATCCAATGCGACTCTCATTTGGAGCTTTAATTGAACTCAACCAAATCTGATTTGGTTGCACTCAAAGAGAAGAGGAAACCTAATCTAATTAGGAACTTATTCTCTTTAATAAAATCCTAATCCAATTAGAAATAAGTTGAACCCAAGTTTTGATCAAATCAAGAATTATTCTTCCTTACGATTGAGTTATCTCATAACTCAATTAGGCTTGATCCAATCAAATTCAAATTATATCAAATTAAATATAATTTAATTAGACTTGATCCTAGTTCTATTGTTCAATTAAATTAAGCCAACTAGTAATCCAATTACTAATCAATCCTCCTACAACTTACTAATACTTAGTAAATTTGACAATTACAACAATTGCATTGGATCAATCACCTATCATATTGA